>NW_008686961.1:42464-129042 GCF_000695815.1 Acanthisitta chloris | reverse complement strand
AGGTTTCCATTCAAAGACTGCCTTGGCTTAGTCAACATTTGTTTGAACATCATCTGTTTCTCAGCATGTCTTAGTTTGCTGCATACTTCATTGCAAGATTAGTGCCTTTTCATTACTGAAAATAGTTTTAAAGCTCCCTAGTGCTTTTTCTGTTCAAGTTTAAAGCAACTCCTGATCATACTCAGTTAACAAGCTGTTCATGACTCTTCTTTGAAAGGATTATAATTTTTCTTAAATGGTAATTGTCATGTAACAAGTGTCATGTAACAAATATAAATGGAAATATTTTGGCAAGCTGTTTTGTTCCTGCAGTGTGATGATGCTCTGGAATGTGCTTTTGTTCACCTACCAAGCAAACATTTGTGGACATACATGATAGAAGTTGCTCCTTCATTTGCTGACTGCTGCTGTTTTAGAGAATGACAAATTCTTTGAACTAGGCTCTGATGCTTTTGTGTTGAGAACAGCATCAATAATACTGCTACAGTTTAACTGGATTGTAGGGCTGAGTTAGCATTAAATTGTGTTTCTACCTGACAAACTGAGAAGGAGCTCAGGCTCCTGAGGGGTTCGAAGCAAGAGTAGAATATCCCAAGGTTCCTAGGTAGTAAGGCATAAGGACCTACTGAAACCTGGTAAGAGTTATGCTTTGTCACTGAGAAACTGTGCCCTAAAACTATAGAATATCAGAATCTGTGGTGAAATCCTCAGTGTGTTCAGGTAAGGTTCTAACCTTTAAATAAATGCAACCAAATTTTCTTAATCTTTCAATCCCTGTCAAATCATGGCAAACTGAATCCATCAAACACATTCATTTTAATCACAGAACCATCACAACTATGTTCTCTACTTTTGTCTGTGTTGTAGAAGGTGATCTCTTTTCAGATAGGATCAAGCAGGTGCTCATGTTAAATATTTCACTTAATACTGAGCCATTCATATGCATAAATCTTTATAGGGCTGAGTCCTTAGGGCCTGATCTTGTAGGCTGTTCTGTGGAGAATTAGTTGTGGTACCAAAGCTCTAGATTGCAGAAGAGGCATGGGAGGAGGATAGGAAACAGCAGGAAAAATATAGAGCAAATAAGCGTGTTTGCACTTGTGTTCTGAAACTAAGAAACAAATGTGATTTTTTTTTTGTTTGTTTTTTCTGGTATATTTTAAAGCTTGTTATTTCCTAGCCTTTTTACACATTTGTATGTATGTGGCACAAAGCTTTTTATTTTTGTTTGTAAGTAACACAGGAGGCATCTCACGCTGGTTTCAAGTTGCAGTTGTTAATATTTTGGGTTACTACCTGGCAATTGTATCTCTAAATTTTTATCTTTCATTCTGTTAGCTGCATTAGCTCTATCCATGTGTTATGCATACCTGAAAATAGGCAAGTATTTAAATACTACTTTTCTTATTAAAAAATAATGTATGTTTTGTCTTTCCTTTTTAAAATTTGCTTTCTGGCATTGAAAACTTTACATTCTCTTTTCATGGAAATTAAGTTTGATGACTTTACTCACAACACTTTCTCAAATGTTTTTCTTAGGAATTACCCTACCCTATCACCCTAATTTATCTAGTTAAACTTGTTAATGTCTTTATAGGTTATGCAATGCACCTTGTTTCTAGGCTGGACATGTGCCATGTCTTCTGTTAGTGTTTTGTGAAAATCTTTTGGTTGCTGCAGAGCCTGCCGAGGGGTGTGGAGGATGGGGTGGAGAGAACTGATACCAGTGTGTTCATTACTGTCTGGTAGTCAGCTTCACATCTGACCATGAGAGGCTGTTTTGAGGATGGATAGCACTGGTACTTTGTTTATTCTAGCTGTAGAACTGAGGCTGAGAATCACGTGTTATGATGGTAATTGAATAGGATACATGAGAAAGGTATCAGTTTTTCTTAGGTCTTCTCTTTGTTAATTAAGTAGAGGAAGACCAGAGAGAGAGGACTGGGGGATTAGTAGTAATTCTTTCTGCATCCAAACCAGAACAGACGTGGGCTGTGCTATCCCTCTCTACATGACTCCCTCATAATCAGCCTTCTTTCCTGTGCTGCCCTGCGTGCTGATCTCTAGCTTTCATCCCACCAACACACCAAAAAAAAGGTGGTAAAACGGGGGGGAGTGTCTGGAGCCTTGTCTCCTCACTATGAACACTCTAGTCAGCTGGTGTGCTCTCACAGGGATGTGAGTGCCTTGCATCACCATGAGCAGGGCACTAACTTTTGTGGTGCAAAAAGAGATTCTGTCCTGCTGTGTTCCATTTACTATTGTGGTCCTGTTTGCATCTGCTGTTTTCAGCAAGAGGGTTTTTTTTTTTCTGCCTTATTTTAAAAATAGCTACTTTGGATATCTACAGACAGCAAAAGTAGTTTTAAGACAAACTGGCACACTGTAGGAGTAATACAGATAAATTTACAGGAAGAGAATGCTTTATAATGATTCTTCAGGTCTGATTTGAATGGCAGTAGTATGAGCAAGCTACAGTCTAGGATTTTCCCTTAGGCTTTTTCATACATGTGTAGGCAAGCAGCTCACTAGCATCTCTTTATGGGAGTGCTTCCTTCCAGGATTTCCTGGAATTCTGAAGATCCCTGTCTGATACCTATGGCTAATGACTGCAGTAACATCTTTATCAGTCCCTGACAGCTGGGAGATTTGATTTCAGTCTCAGTCACTGTTTGGTTCCCTTAGCTGATAGGATTCTTATAGATTTGAGATTCAGGAACTGAGTCTGCAGATAAGCAAAATGACACTGCATTTTTCACCCCTTCTTTTATATAAGTATTTCAGTAACTCCTCAAGGCTCCACTGTGCTGAGCTTTTACAAAAGAGGAATTCCTTGGAGAGTGTACCAGCTATAGACAGACAGGCTTTGACAAACCAGGGGTTACAGTCACCTCTGCGAGAAACACAAAGGATGGGAGAAAATTAGTTCTCTTCTCTTTACAATGGAACATGGAGAAGAAGTGATAAGGCAGATTTGGTTCTTGAACTTGGTTCTCTAGTGTCTCTCTAGCATCTTTTCATCCCAGAACAGATTTTTTTCACAGCTTGTCATTCTGAGCACAGTGCCCACCTGCCTACCTCTGCCCTGTGCCTGGCAAGCAGCTGCCCAGCTGGAGCCAGTGCAGCCCCTTGGCTGCATCAGAGACTGAGGGAATTTTTATTTTTAAAGCTTCAGGTTTTGAATTGCAAATTCTCCACATTAATTTAAGAAATGATAGCCTCCAAAGCCATATCAAGGTACTGCAGAGACAGAGGATAGAGAGCTATTGTCTGTAGGAAGATCTGGTTGCATGTACTGCCTTGTCAATTTCTAGCACAGTCATTTTGGTTGAATTCCTGAAAGCAGAAAGGAGTGAGGAAATGTAAAACAGGCTAGCAAAAATCTTACAATGGTTTCTCACCATTGCATCTGTGCTTTATTTTTGTTTCTTAATAGTTCAGTCTGTAGCCAAGAAAACACAGCAGCCAGTTGAAAGTTAGCATTTCAGAGCCTGCTGTCTGTGGGAGGCCACTCTAAAGATATAAAGGACATGGCTGGGAAATTCTGAGAGTCCCCTTGCCCGTGCTGCAGTGGGCACAGCATGTTGTGAGTGCTGTGCAAAAGAGCCCAGAGGTTGTGGAGCTAGAAGTCATAGAAATTCTATATCCTAGCATGAAGTTTGAAGTTTCTACAACATGGTTAGAGCTGACTGAGCATAGCTTCAAGTTTATTTGTAAAGATATCCATGCAAATGGAGAAGTGACAAAAAATCACTTTTAAAAGAGCAACGGCCCATATCCTTCTCTTCTTTAAATATAGAGGAGACTGGTTTTTTACTGCAGTGTAGAGCAGAACTGGCACAGCTTATTTTCCTGTTGCCTCTGCCTTGCAGCATACGCATAGCAAGGTGTTTCCCAGAAGCTTCTTTGTGACTTCCAATAAAAAGCCAAGGTACTTTCTGGTTTGCAGCAGATACATGGAGTCTTGCCAGCAAGAATCTGCAGCTAAGAGTCACTTAGCTGGAGTCTTTGATTCCCTAACAGTTCTGTATTCAGGGAGAGAAAGAATGCTGCAGTGTTTGTTTTCATTGTTTTCTTTATTCAACACCTGTTACTCTTCAAGTAGTTGCTGTAATCTCCATCTCAGGAAGGTTTTGTATGAATACTTAGGTCCTTTTTCTGATTGATGCAACAAAACATATAATTGCTATTAAACCCTTGTACAATGATGTGCTCTCTATAAAGCAGACACTGTCCTGCCCTGGCAGGACAGTCTTAAACTCTGCGCTGTGAATTAAGTTTTTCATTCTGCTCAGAAAATGCCTTTGGTTTCTCATGTGAACATTGGGTTGTTAATGGTCTTTTCTATCTCCATTTCTGTTGTTTCTTTTTCTTTGCAAATCTGGGATTTTCAAAGATGTTTAGATAAAATGTATTTTGAGATGTTTAGATAAAATGCAGTAACGAGTCCTCTCAAGCTGTTAGAGTTGCTTTGAATTTACATCAATATAGTGCAGTTGCAAAATGTAATGAAATCAACATTGCATGATTCACAAGGGAACATAAGGAATGACAAAAATTGTGGTGATATGTCTGTGGAGTGATGTTAGCACAAAGCAATACTGCAGTGATAAAGACTGTTTTCCTCATAAATGAAGGTGCTATTGAATTTGTTCTTTTCTTTTTATTTCCCCTGAATTAAATTATGTAATCCAGACTTCCAGGTTGTCCCAGTCAGTGTGTGTTACTCTGGGTAAATTGGGTATTTAATGAGACATTGATTTGCCTTATTGGAAATCTAAATGAGTTTGAGAAAGCATTAGTTATTCATTAATTATTCATTTAAGCTGATCTTGAAAGCAGGGGTGGAAGTATCAACCTAGCTTGTCTTTAAAAGTTCTCCTCTGTTTATCTCTCACCTGAGATTTTGTTCATTAATAAAAAAAATGAAGTCTTTTCAGGCAGTGCCCAGCAGCACTGGAAGTTAAAACTGTTATAAAGCAACCTGAAACGTTGGAAAAGTTTTATTGATGGTCTCTGTAAAACTGTAAAGGTTATGACAGCTTTGACTTCTATAGGTACTGTAACTTTCATAGTTTATATTGAAAAGTGTTGTAGGAGTAAAAATAAGACTGAACAGTCAAAGAAGTTGTTGCATCTGTTTGATCTTTGTGCCTGCTTCTAGCATCCCTATGTTCAAGTGTAGGCATTGCACTAGTCTGTTTAACTAGAGCCAGTTTAACAAAACAATTCCATTAGTAGCCTAGGTACTGGTGAAGGAATGACATGTGTTTGGAGCTAGATCCATTGTGTTACTAGGTGTTTGCACCTTGCTGATGTGAGCTAGACCTATAGATTCAGTGTTTAGTCTTAACAAAAGCATCCATGCACCTTGTCATACTGGTTGGGCTGAGCTGGTACCTGATGTGATTTGTGTGTAGACACATATCAGTATACTGCAACTGGCAAATACGTGTTTATGATCCACACCCATGCTGTAAGTGTGCACTTTGTGATACAAATAAGAGTGTGAGCCCCAGGACTGAACCAAGTATGTGTTGTTCTGGTAGCATCTCTCCCTCAGAAAGCTGTTAATTTATGTTTTCTTAATCTTCTTCTAATTTGGAATATAGTTGTGGTGTTGATATATTTGGATTTGAAACTTCATTAAAGGCAACACAGCTCTCCAAGTTAGTGTTTGTATGCTCACTCAGCTTTCCAAGGAATGATGCTTCCAGAAATATGACAACAGTGAGCATATGTGACCACCAGGACTGGCTTATTTTCTTAGGTGCTTATGTGACTCTTTCCATCCCAGGGCCCAGGAACCTTGTCATTAGTATTTATTCTCACTGTAGGGTGAGGTTAACAGTGCTATTATACCTGATTTACAGTCAGAGACACTGAAGACAGAGAAACTGAAAGAGTCAGACAACCTAATTTTAAGCTGGTAGGTCCCAGGCTCAGACTTAGCTGAATTTAGGTGGCTGACTTTAGCCCTTTAGAGTTAGGGGACATCATCTATAGAGTCTAGATATACATTGTGGAGCAGGGGTTGGAATCTGGGTTATCCAGATCCTAGATTAATAATGTCCTGTCACTAATTATACTGTCTGGAATCTGTTGTTTTAAACATGATCTAGAGTTGCCTTATTGCATCATTGCTGCTAGCACATGATGCCTGAGAACATAAGCTGTAGCATGTAGCTGATGTCGGGAGGGTTGGTGCAGGCAGAGCCTGAAATATTTATTCTCTCAAGATGTGAAATCCCTGTAAGGAGATAAAGTCAGCTCCTGGCTCACCTTTTCAAACCCTGAGCAGCTCACAATTGACATGTCCAGTAAGCTGGCTGGACTTCAGTCAGAAACATTTCAATAAGCTGCTTGTAAAGGTATTTCACTTTCCTTTTCTTTAATTCCCTGTTGTGTCCTCAGTGGGAACTATAAAAGGTCACCTCTGTCACTGAAAAGCCTTGTGTGTATTCTATATATCCAAAGGAAAGAGCTTGCAAGCAATTCCTTGCAGGAGAGCAAAAGTGAATTACTCAATTTTGACCTACAATGCCAAATTGAGGCCAGTAAGACAAGCACCATAATTAGTTTCACTTAAAGAGATCAGCCTGGAAATAGCAACTAACAGTATTTGTATTCATTTAAATGGATTTAAAGGTAGAACTGGAAAGAAGCTACGTCATTGGACCAGTCTTGAAAATAGTTATTTACTCTCTTGTAAAGAGCAAAAACTTGTGGTTTAGATCAATACCAGAAGATTTGGAACCTGGTGTGCAGGATATGTTAGGGTGTCCCTCACATGTGAGTTTGAGAGAGCCCAATGTTGCAGGTACAGATTTCACACTGCACCATATAAATCCTTGTGAGCATTTTCCCAAATCCTTGATCCTGGTCCTCATGTGAGCAACTTTAAAAGTCTATTCTGTTCACTTTTTCTCAGCTGGCATCAGGCCCATCTCAGGCTATCTCGATCTGGGAGGGAATTTTTCTCATAATTTAATTTGCTAGCACTTGTTTCTGTCTGTCTCTTATTTTCTTTCTTTCTTTCTTTGTCATTGCATAAACTATGTGTTTCCTTGGTTACCAGTTAATAGTCTTGTTTGGAAGAATAATAACTTCCACTCCAGAAATAGTATTGCATTGCAGACTATTGGATGAGGTTCACTCAAGGCAAGGCCTTCACTGGAACTGCTAATTGAAATACTGGTTGGCATTACCAGCCACATTCTGTTCACCAGGCTGGGCTGAATTACTGCTCAAGAAAATTAGTTGAAATGAGGCTACTAGAGGAGGAGGTATTGAAAACTTCAAACTTGAGTACAAGAATTGAGCCATTTTCTTTGAAGGTTGGGGTGGGAGGTGTGGATGGTGGTGGTAAGAGCTGCCGTATTAGCTTGGTTGGACTTAGAACAGCAATTATTTGTTAGTCTCTATTCTTGATGCTGTTACTCCCCTAATCACATATTGGACTTCTTAATTATTAATCTTGTATTTATTATATAATGCAGAATGATAGCAGCATTTCTTCATTCAGACATTTATAAAGGAGAGGAATATAGAAGGGCTTCATGAAGTGATGTGGCTTTTCCCCCAGAAGTTCCTTGGAGAAGGAGAGCAATCTGGTGCTGTAAATAAGAGCAAGAAATCTGTTATGTTGCTGTGTAAGCAGTAACCTGAAAAACAGCGTAGTCCTGGCTGGGGTGATGTCAGGAATTGATCAGGAAAGGAAAAGATCTCCAGAAGACTCCAAGATGGAATAATGGAGATGTTTCTCAGTGACAGTTAGAGTGATGTAGGTGTATCAGCACTCAGTCCTTTGCAGGCCAGGAAAAGTAGGACAGGAATGGTATGAAGACAGAGGCGTGGGCAGAGGTATGTTTTCTCTGAAATGTTCTGATGAGCACCACTAGTTTGAGAATAATATTACAAGGAGGAAAACTTTCTCCTGCTCGAATGGGATGTGGGAGGGAGAATTGGAGGAACATAGGATTGTTTGGGAACATTTTGGGTAATACTTTCCACTTCAAACAGTACAGATGAGATTAAATTTTCCTCTAGCTTACACCCATGCATTTATACTGGGGCCCCAAACTGCCACAAGACACATCTAAAGAGAAAGTTAAACATGTATTACAGAAGCCAAATGTGGAGGAAAAACCTTTCCTGTTGCTATCCAGGCTCTGCTAAGGGTGGTTGGATAGCTGATTACCACTACCTGGAACTGTGTCTCCCTTGACTATACTGCAGATATTTTGGTCATTTCTGCCTACTCATAGTGTCTCAGATTTGCATGCAGAAAGTCATTTCTACTAGAGTTAATGGGAGTAGAAACAAATAATGTTAGCTTCTTTTTCTCTGTGTGAGGTATCTCTGTAGTGAAAAGGAGATGCTTGTAGTTTATATTTAGTGTTGTCATTTGGAGACTGCCTGGGTCATCTGGTTTCCAAAACTTGATTTAGAATTGCTTTCCTTTAATCCTTTTTGCTTGGATTATATTATTTCTTGGATTAAATTATTGCAGTTCTTGTTTCCTTGTCTACTCATTGAGTGGTTTGCACACACTCATGTTCTTGGAAAGAAATTCTTTGGTGTTCCAAAACACTTGGTGGCACTGAAATTGTGGAGGGAGTTTTTCCTTGACTTTCCATGGCAGCCTCAGTGGAAAGAGGTAGTGGTTGATGTGAATGGCTTAAACTGCTGGTTTATGAAAAGACAAGATATTAAAAACAAATGGTCTCTTTTTCAGACAAGCACGAAATGTGACCAGATTTGTATCGTGATGAAAAGTGTCTGAGAACACAGAGTTATGTACTGGAGAAAATACCCTTTCTGTGTGGGTTGAAGTCTTTTTGTTTGTTTGTTTTACAGTGGCCCATCCTCAGGAGCCTCACCACCCTTCTGAAAAGCCAGTCATCCACTGCCATAAATGTGGGGAGCCATGCAAAGGGGAAGTACTCCGTGTTCAGGCCAGGCATTTCCACATCAAATGCTTCACTTGCAAAGGTAAGACCTTCACATTCATCTGTTAGAAATGAGCTAATTTATGCAAATGTACCTTGAACCAGTGGTGAGAGGTCATGTGTCCTGCTATCAGTACTCTCCTTGCTCAGTTCCTGAAGGATTTCAGATGGGAAAGGTAAAGAAAGGGGGTGAAAAGGCTGAATCACACATGGACAAGGTGATCATCACTAGAAGACTTAAGGTAGCACATTCTGCTCTGAATACTTGTGTGTTCATTCTCTTTTCTAATGTTCATGGGTTGCCAGCTACCAAATAGAAAATTGTACCTGAAAGAAATGAAAATAAAATCTTAGCTCTTTTAAATATTGTTTGCAATTTTATTTGCTTTGTACAGTTCTATGTACACAGTTTCACATATTTCCCAAATAGTGAATTAGGCTATAATTACACTCTGTCAGCTTTGGTGAATATTTTTCTGTTTATTTGGGAAACAATGGAACAACACTACAAGTCCAAGATGAGGTGTTTTGTGGAAGGAAGAGAGAGTGTAGACCTAGCAGCCACTCAGAAATGCAGTTTTTGATTTGGTTTCAAATGCTGTTGTTTGTTTCCTGTTATTTCCATAAATGGGGTGAGGTTATGCTTGGACTGTATAGTGTGATACATAGGGTGAAAAGGAATATAGCCTAAGAATGCTTAAGAGAATTCTGTCTGTTTGTACATTTTGTTCTTCTGTTTCTACTTTTCATTCTAAGGGCTTTTTCAAGGATTTGGCTAAATCTGGAATTTTTTTTTTAACTGCCAATAGCAACCACTGCCTTTCTATAGGGATAGTTATGAAAATGAAGATTCTTTGAACTGAACTGGTTGCTGTAAGTACCTGCTTTCAAAAAACCCACCAAAAAGACCCTGATGGATACTGACATCAGAAAGTGCAGGGTGGTCACTGAGGAGTATGTACAGGCATGGAGGGAAGCCACAACCACACATCTTGAGAGAGGAGCCTTCAGTGAGCAAGGAGCAGTGCAGAGGATCATTACAAAAGGGAAAGGAGCAGGAGATGAGGGATACCTGCAGCAGCTGTGCTGGCACTGGGACACTCAGAAACAGCTGAGCTGGGGCTTTTAAGCCAAGTGGCTGAAAATGTTTCCTTTACTTACTTTACTTGTGGCTGGATTTTGCCTAAGTTCAAAATAGGAGTGTGCATACTCACGTGCACAACTCTGTGTGTACATACCCATACCTACTTGTGTGTCTAAGTATGTACACAGACACACACACGTGTGCTGGGGCTCCATTCTTCTGGGCCTCCACCTCTCACAGGGTATGCCCTCCCCAGGGGGTTCCTCTGTGCCTCCCACTGCCTGTGGACATCACTCACTCTCCAGGTCTCCACCTCCAAGGGACCTCACTCCGTGGGGCTCCCAGTGCTTCAGACCTCCCTGCATGAGCTCCCCTCTTGCTTGGTCTCCCATGCTTTTTTCTCTTTGGTCTTCCCTCTCGGGGGGCTGGGATTTTCTGGGATGCACACTTTTGTGGAGACCTCACCTTTTTTTGGACCCCCATTTGCTCAAGTGTGCTAGGAAAACTGCATGGCAGGCAGCTGTGTTAGAGGCAGAGCTCTGCCTCCTGTCAGCTCTGGTTCTGCAGAAGGGTTTTGGGCTGCCTTGGGAATGGGGATGGCACTGCCCATTCCACAGAATGAGGACCTGAAGGACTCTTAGCAGCTGCAGCTCGTGCTACTGAGCTCTCTGTGACCACAACAAAGACTCACTGTGTTTTTTTACAAAAATAGGTTTAATGAAGCATTAAATAATTGTAAAACTATGCTTTGTGAATTCATCCCCTTTGAAGATGGGTGTTGTAGAGCAGGAGCCAATCCTGACTCCTTCATACAGTTTTTGTTTAATGAACAACAGTGCAGAGTTGGCTAAATTAAGTAACCACAGTATGTAGGATGAAAGATGAGAATAAGGAGAAATACATAGGCCCATGTGAAACAAGGGAAGCATTGAAATTCCTGTGCAGCCAATGTCTACCACATTCAGTCCCAGCATAGCATGGGATGGATAGAATGAAAGGGCTTCAGGCTCCAGGTGAATGTGGCAGAGCTGCTGTCAAATGTGGACATAGGTGCTGGAGTAAAGTAGAGTAACTTAGCAACTAAAACAGAGTATCAGAATCTATACTATTTAGTTTATCACTTCTATTAAACCTAAGTTACCTTTTCTGAAAGTCCCTATCTAGCACATTTACTTCGGATCCAGACTTTGACAAGTGCCTCAAGCCCAGTCTGAGTTTCAGTTATATTTTTCAAGTTCCAAATGTGGGTTGGATAGTATAGTAGTGTGATTGCTGTAATTCTGTTCTTCTGCTTCCTGGAATACATGGGATATAGCAGAAAACAGAAATAATTGTTTTCCTATGTTGCTAAAGGTTTTTTTTTCTAAAAGTCACTTGAACTATGTGCATGATGTAAAATGAATGGTTAGGATCTAAGAAATTGTTTGTTACCTGTGTTCTTCATTTAAATACTAAAATTGTTCTGCTTTGACTGCTCTGTTGCAAGACTAGGTTTAGTAGGATATTTTTTTCTTCTTCTTTCCTCCTCTAAAAGAGTGTCTAAACTCATTGTGGCTTCTGTTTATGGAGATTTTTCCATCCTGGTGACAGTTTAATATTCCATAATATTACTGAACTCATGACTGCTTGCATGAAGATCTCCAGAGAAAGGAGAGCTATGGAAATAACTCTGACAGAAATGAAACTGTCGTTTATATCATTAACTTGTTAAGAAAACTGAGTTTGTGGAAAGTGACTGGTTGCATGTGTTGGCTTATTCTTTAGGAGAGGGGATTGACAGTGTGATTTCTGCCTGTTGGTATTATCTGCACATTCCAGTTTGAACTGAGAGGGACAGTGCTGTATCTTAAGAGACTTTTCTCATGCTGTTCATTCTGTCTGTGCCTGATTAGTTGGATTTGCCAGAGAGTGAGTGTTGTCTTTTTAGATATAGAGAGAAAGGAAAGGGGTGTGTATGGGAGGTTGCACCAAGTCCTATTCTGAATGTTATACCTGAGCTGCAGATCTTGTTTGTTGGTTGCCTCTCCTATTTAAATGAATGCAGCTTTTGTTTAAACCACATAGTTATTTACTTACATTGCATGTTGTCTGACCATATGATTCATACAAGTGGCACACAGCTGCTCAAGTAAGTGAGGTTTGTTCCTTCTTAGTCTGATGAGTTTTTAATTTGACATGACTGGGACTCTACAGGAGGTGGAGTTAGATCCCCTTAGTTTATAGAGTGTGCTGTTAGCTAGAGAAAACAGCTGATACCGAGATCAGAATGTATCAGCAGCATTGTCAGGTGGCTTGGTTATCCTTCTCTTTTTGTGTATTAAACTTTGCTCTTGAGAATGCAACTCATACAGCTACAATGTGAAAGACTTGAACAAGCTCATATTTGTCTGTTTTCATACCTGTTGAAAGTATTTAAACTTCTACCCGTGGACTTGGAAGATGTGGAAACAATCCATTTCCTCATTATGCTCACATTGGTCATATAGTAACAGAGTTTTACTGTGAGTAAAAGAGTCTTACTTTGCTCTGTATGAGATTCCTTTCCGGCTTTTTCTTTTTCATTACCATTCGTGCTCTCAACTTTGTGTTTGCATCATACTGTTAAGTGTATTTGATACGCTGGTAATCCTGCTTCCCTCAGTTATATCAGAGATGCTTGGGCACTCTGATTTCTTGGCATGTCAGTGGTGGCTGTTGCACTGCAGGAACACAGTGACTTCAGTCTCCATGCTGTATCAGCCATCTCAGGACATGCTCATGCGTCATGTAATGTGATCAGACAATCATCTTCCCCTGTAGTTTGGTGCTCCATCCATCTCTGGAATCTTTCTCAGAACAGAGTAACTGCTTCCTGACAAAGATGACTAGTAAAACCTCCACTGAGTGATGTGTTCCCATACCCCCGTGATAAGATGCAGCTAGCTGTGACTCTGCCTGTTGAGAACCACGTGTATCCAGCTGGTGTGTCCTATCTGCCTGGCAATGCTGGCAAGTTCTATTTGCAGCTCACAATAAGAGCTGATAGGAAAACAAAGAGCTGAAAATGGTGTGGCTGCCCCAAGAAGGTGAGCTCTGCTGCCTCCAGATAGGCAAAGAATCTCAGCAGGCAGCAGGTGACTGGAGCTGGAGTTAACAGGGCAATGATGGATGGGAAGGGCTATGAGACATTTAGGAGTGCAGCTCCAGGAACACTATTCAGAGCAGTTGTCTTTGGCTGGTTTATAACGAAGTCACATACCTTGCTGAGGAATTACACTGATTTGTGTACCAATGCAAATTTGATTGGATTCTGCATTACCTCCAGTCGTAATAAATGAGTTTTAAATTCTGTTTTAGCAGGTGTACATTACTCTCATCATACCAAATTATTAATGTTCACCAGGCAATGGGAGTAGCAGGCTGAGAGGGGAGAAGGTTAGATGAGGAGGTTGAAGGGAGAGCAGATTGAGCTGGAGACATCATTGGTTTTGTCGTTAATAAGCATTAATATTAACAGGAATGAATTAGTAGCTTATCAAGAAGTAATAAGTTGTTCTTGTAGGCATCTATGTACATGACTAACTTTTCTGGGAAAAACTAAGACCACTCACTGCAATGCTGTTACATATGTAAATGTGTGTGGGATCAGGCCCTAAATTACGATGTGCATGAGCAGAGATTTTAATATCTCGGTTTAAATCCTGGTTCTGATACAAGTGATAATTTTCTACCATTGTCAGTTGATTACAGTTCATTTTACCCTATTGCATGCACTAGGAGAGGAAACTTTGAGGCTAGCAAAATTGCTATAATAAGGCTTTATTATTAAGCCTGTGATTCATCTTTTGGGTTAGAGAGAAATGCTCCTTTCAATACACTGTATTACTTAAAAGAAAAAGCTTTAAGCTTTCATAGTAACAGTGTAAAAGTTTACATATCTTGATTTTGGTACATGTAGAGATTGATTGCAGTATCTTACGGTAGTGTAGTGTTTGTGGTAGGAGTATTTCAAATAGTAGACAATGTCCCTGTTTTTGGTGTCAAATATAAATTGGAAAACATAGTTAGCTTCCATATGGTAATGCAAACTAAACCAAAATTTAATCTCATAAATAAGCTATCCTGCCATGAGAATGTGGATTGTGTCCTGAAGTTTTCAAGTCCTCTCTATAATAGAATCAGAGAATGGCATGGGTTGGTAAGGACCTTAAAGATATCTAGTCCCAGCCCTGCTATGGGCAGGGGCACCTTCCACTAGACCAGGTTGCTCAGAGGCCCATCCAGCTTGACCTTGAACACTTTCTGGGTTGGGACATCCCACAACTATGTGGCATAAAAGGTCTGTAATTTGATTAAGTTATCCCATGTGGAAATGCTTCACTGTGTATGTATGTTTTACATGCTATAGTGAAATCAAATCTGGAAAGGCAATTACCTGCTAATAATCTTGCTAATTATAAGGCAAAGCCAAGTCCAGACATCCATGAAGCATTCCACAAACCCAGAGTATTCCACAGAGAAAAAACTTCTAGCTTCTATTAAAACTTTGGTATCAATCAGTTTCTTAATTATGAAGTAATTTTTAGTTAGATGTCTTTCAAGCTGATTTAGGAAAATCCACACCAACATGTACTTCCAGAACCCTCTGTGGTATGTTTATGTTCCAGGCACAGGTCTGTTTTTATTATGTGATGATTTTTCAAGGCTACATCATCTGTAGTTCAATGGGCTTGACAGGGAAGGGGGAGGATTCCTAAGTTTACATTTTGTGATGCTCTGTAATCTTTGACTTTGAACTGGATCTTCCTCCCTTGAAGGACTGGGAAGAAGTTCAGGTCATGTAAGCAGACACTGTATCAACAGGTTGGAATGTGTTTTAAATCATTAGGTCTTTGACCTTTGATCTGTCATCAGATTCCTTCAGTGGTGGCAGGAGGAGACTGCAGACTGACTGCTTGGTAGTTAGTGCTGTAAATACTTCAGTGTCAGTGGATGGAAAGTTTAAATAGGAGGACATTCTTGTAGTAGATACCCTGTGCAGTGTGTGAAAAGATCTCTGCATTTCCACAAATGAAACAGAGACTGATCTGTGGTAATATAACTGGTGGACAGACTGTGCTCCTTCCTGAGCATCAGGAAATTATATGAGGTCACTTGAAGTTCTGAGTTGTCAAATCAAAAAGCCTTCTTCATGTGAAAACTCTCCAGGCTTGTAATTCTATCAGTGCACCTTGCCAACTTGGAACTCCCCTTCTCAACTTTCTCATTGAAACAGTCTTTACCATTAATAAGTCTTTCAATTTTTCTCGAGTGTTTGTATTCCCTCCCCACCCCCCCAGCCTTAGGGTTGTGGCTTTCATTTAAAGAAAAGGACATTTCTAGTCATTAAAATATAAAATATTGCCATCTATGAGCCTGAAACGCTCTAACAGCCAAATACAAATAAAAAGGAAAGAAATGCTACAATACCTTGGTTTGAAGGGTCAGGATGTTAGGGATCTGACTCAAGATTGTGGAGGATTATAATTCTGCATCCTTTATCCATGGTAGAAAGTCCCAGAAAAGGGAATGAGGATGATTAAATTGAGATTTGAAGGGTGATGAAGAAAGAGAAGTACTTGTTGCTGAAGAGATTAGTATGCAAATCAAGTGCAAAAGCAAAAAGGAAGGCACACTGTTATCTGTGTGCACAGGAAGACCTAATGGCAAACATGTTTAAGGACAGCAAGTCAGATTTGAACAGTTTAGAAAATCCAGGTAGAAGTAGGATTCCATTGTTTCTGGGAAGCTGACGGAGGTTGAAATTTCTGCTATGTCAGGGAGTGGAGTTCAGATGTGAATTCATACATTCAGGTAGCTTGATGTTAAAGCAAACCTCAGTTGCAGCTGTGAGAGTAATTGCCATTTCTGCATTTGCATGTCTTAGCTGCTGTGTCTTGAAGGCTGTTCTTGCAGTGTTTGCTGTTGGTATTGCACTTCAGGTCCAGTTTCTTCCCCTTCAGAGTGAATCCTTGCTTTGCTCTTGGGCTTAGAATACTATTAATGGCAATTGGTTGATACTGATCTTAGTTTAGTCGGGCTTGAGGTCTCTTTCAGTGACCAAACATTTGACAGGAAATGAAATTAATTGCACTACTTGGCTGATGTTGATGAATGCTGGCAGATGCCATGTCAGACTTTAAAAAGCTCCTGGATCCCTTTGAAAGTAGAGAGCCAGTAGGATGCTTAACAGGTGCTTGATGAGTGGGGCAGAGCATCCCTATGAGAACAGGGAAAGTTGCTTGGGTTTGTTGTCACTGCATCCTTCATTTGCCTGACTTGGATGAGGTTTGGTTTTGTTCTGTTCTTCCACACTTGGTTTTCTTATTTAAAATCTTTCTAAAGAGATCTCTCATCTAGATAGTTAGAGTCAAGCTATCCCAGGCTAAACTTTGACATTTTTCCACTGATTGCATTTTCTTCAAGGTTCATTTCCCTCAAACCCGTAAATGACTTTGATCTCCACCTTGTGCTTAGTTTAATGTGAAAGGTGTTTTAAATGGTTGAATGGTTCCTGCCGTTGTTTCCATCGTGGTGCACAAAACCTTGATATTTCAGTGGGGAAGTGGAGAAGCTGTCACATTGCTACATTATGTACAGCTGTTGTTTGCTTGCTGGTGAGCTCAGGTAGGAGCTATTGGCTGTTAGATCGGTAGAAAGACTGAAAGATAAGCACGTCAGGTGTGTATGTATGTATGTATGTATGTGTGTATATATATATATCTAATGTTTCCATGTGCAGCATTGTTTGTATTTCCAGTGTTGGGGAGAAAAACCAAAGACTGAAGGACTGAAGGCAGTGTCATGCCATTGACTGGGAAGTTGATCAAGTTAAAACTGAGCTCATCTGAAACTCAGACATCACTTTTGGTTTCAGTTGAGTGAATGTTTGCATTAAATGCCTAGGGGTTTCACTCAAGTGCCCCACTGGGAATTACTTGTGTCATAATGACAGCAGCACTCAGTAGTCATGCAAGCAGGATGCTTGAAATGGAGGGTCAAGGTTTTTCAGGGGAAGAGAAGGGCCTGACTGGAGGCTAGAGGATGCTTCCCAAGGGGACCTCAGACTGGTTTAGGAGAGGAGGAAAGACGCACTCTCATCTTCTGCTCACAAGCTATTTTAGCTGCTAAACCTTTCCTTCTGCCTGGTAACTAGATATCAAAGCAAACTTTAGCATCACCTATATTTTTTCCATGTTTATGAAGCTCTTTTGACTTCCCAGAGTTCCTTCCACTTCCCATCATTGTTTCTCAAGTCAGTCTGTTGAAATGAGAAGAGATTCCAGAACCACTGGAAATGCTGGACACGGTTCCAAATCACTTCGGTCAAAACGCATCTCTCATCAGTGTATGACAGAGAAAATCTCCAGTGACAGAAGTGTGACAAACAGTCATCAGGATCTCTGTTACAGCTTTTGCAAAATGCTGTATGCAGTTTCTCAATGGTGCCTTGTAATCTCTCTGCAGCGGCAGTGCCACAGCATGGCTCCTGAGATTTATCATTCTCATGTGGTCTTCTGATGAGACTTTGATGTACTTGCATTCTTTAAATTACTTTTGCCATCGAGAAAAGTCTGGTAAGGAGAATAAAAGGCAGAGAAAGACTTAGTTCATGCGAAATGTGGAAACTTTAAACTTTAATAAGAACGTGAACCTTGCTTTCCTCAATACAGGATTTGTTAAACTCTTATGCAAAAAAAAAGAAAGAAACAGATTTTTCCTGTGTGTTTGTTTGGATGTAGGTGATAAACTGAAACACTGCCAAATTCCTTTCTGCCTTCAAACAAGAGACCCATTATGGCCTTCAGAATAACTGTTGTATGAATATTTCCCTGCTGGAGAACACCACCATTATTCTATGAAGCTTGGAAATACAAGAAAGAAATAAAACCCCAACAGGAAATTGAATTTGCACCTTATTTAATGCATGGTAACAAAGCAGATCAGTAGACTTCTCTTAATGAATAGCATTCAATTCTGCAAACTGAGAGCCCACAAGCATAGAACTTATAGAGTTCTGCTTGTATGGTTTTGTTTCTTCAGTGTTGAAACAATTTTTTCTTAACATCAACATGGAATTATTTCACTAAGGACCTGGTTGCTCAACATTCACTGACAATAAGCCTATGGAAATCCTACATAATACTCAGTGGTATCAAATCCTACTTCCATTCTCTTCGAAAAAAAAATCTGGTGTCTTCATTTTCATCATGTCCCTTAAAGCTTGGAAGCGACTCAGCTTAAGAATGGTCCTGGTCCCTTGGAGATCCTGGACAACTGGACTGCTCTTGAGCAGTATGTTTGGTTGTAATATCCCAGGTTTGCATACAGACCTGGTAGCTTTGAGAGTTGACAGCACCAGTGACAGTGTCTCCAATCCTGTTGTGCTCCAAGGATGCAAAATAGTAGCTCTAGAGAGTAGTTCAAGACAGAAAAAGCTAGCAGGTGGGTGTTTTCCATGCAGTGGGAGGCAGAACTGTATTCCAGCTATTCCATTCACAAGAGAGGCAGGGTGGTTTGTTTGGATTATGAAATTCTTTGATATACAGATTCTGAGAATAAGGCTGAGCTCCTCCAGGAGCTTTTGAAGATAATGTTTTTCTTTTTTCATTTAAAGAAAAATGATTATATTTTTTGTCTCTGTGCTTGTAGTACCTTAGAGAATAGAAATGCTCCCCAGTGTCTCCTGTCTCAGAAAGGAGGTTTTGGTCATGTAAAACAGAACTTCTGCCATCATACTGAGCAGGAAGGATCTTGCAGAAATGTTATTCTCCTCTAGAACTATTTCCATGTGATGAATATTTAGGGAATACCTCTTGCTTTTTGCCTTCTCAGACATGATTTGTGCATCACAATTGGCTCCATGAAGTAATTCTTTCAAAGTTGTTTCCCATCAGTACAGGAAAAAACAAAAGAACGCAATTTGACATTTCCTATTAACTGTCATCATTTTGGTATTAGTTTTTCTTGGATGACATATGTGTATCGCAGCAATTGCCTAGATCACACCATTAGGATGTATGTATGCAGAGTTCACTGCTGATTCTTCTCCATTGCCTCTGCTGTTTGTGCATGAACAATGCTGGGTTGGTCTTTCTTTTTAATAAAAACCAATCACAATTAATCCATCTTTTCTATGGTACTTCTACAGTGGTCATAAATATGTGTGCTAAGGCAATATGTTTCAGCTTGAGGGGATTTATTGTCAGAACCATGACTTCTGCACAGTTGCAGAAAAAAGAAGAAAAAGAGTGGTTCAAATGCTTTCCCTGTTGTACACCACATTGTACACCAAGTGTGGACACAGTCATGTTCGTCCTCTCTGATTTGATCTCTGACTCAAAGTGAAAGCAGCTGGTTGGAACAGCATTTTTCCAACCATGGATGTTAACAGTCTGGGTGACCCTTGTTTTGCCCATGTAGCTTAAAGCTGTGATTAGTGTTAGGGACACATGTGCTAAATTGACTACAAAAATCCGTTGTAACGTGGAGTTGCCAGGGCTTGTCTTTAATTCTTGCAGATTGGTGTGTGCTTCCTGCTGTGAGTATGCCAAAGATGATGAATCTGCTGGTGGTTTGCATCATGAGTAGTTCTGCTTGGGCCTGAATTTATGACTTACCAGCATGAGAGGATTTAACTCAGAAATTCTGACTTACTGACCAAATGAATTGGAGATTGGGTGGAAAGGCGACTTCATAAAGAAAAGAGCAATAGAGGGAGCTTCTTTTTTAATAGTAGCAATTACTGTCTTTGAAAGACTTGCCAGATAATTTTAGCCCACATTTTTGGGCCTAGGCTTGAATCCCTGTGGCCATGCAAAGGGGGTAGAGCTTAGTAACTGAGTGCATGAACCTTTCATTCAAAGTTTGTAGTATTATTTTGCAAGCCATGATCTGCCACAGACCTCTGTATGATGTATTGAAGCTGGATTTTCAGAAGAAACTACCACAGAGGTGGCTTTGAAAGTTCCTTTTGATCATCCTAGGTTATTGACCCATTGCCTAGGCAGGTAAAGAGGGCCACAATGACCAAATGAGTTCTTCAGAAAGTGACTCGTTGGTAGAACTGGGGACCACAGTAAAAAGCCAGAGAGTTTATATATGCAGCTTTGAGGCAGGTCCAGCAGTGTGCTGAGCATCTTCAGCTTGAGGCTGAAATAGATGTAGACTTAAGTTTTAAAGCTACAAGTTAAAATATAAACTATGATTTAAATAATTGCACAGACACATGAGTACTCTTTATAAAATTTAGCAGCTTCTGAAGCATGTGATATTGACCACTCCATGACCATACTCCAGTTCATATGCTGTAACCACAGGATCTAATAGTCTGAATACTGAAGTAATCCCTAACAACATTTAGACATTAAAGCAGAATTCTCAGTTACTCCATGTTTTAATTGTAAGGATCCACCCAACATAACTCAGAGAAGCAAACCTATTGTAAGTAGGCTTAGGCTTTGCCTTTGGACCTCCAATGGAAAATTACTGCATGGTCCTCAAATCAGGAAGAATCTAAGGTGATGTGTAGAGATCACAGTATTTTCTGCCCAGTGGTTACATGATATTGTACCCTTAGTTTGAAAAAAAATATTTGAAACAAAATGGAGATCAGTAGAAGAAAACAAAGAAATGAAAGAAGTTTTTTTCCCTCGAGGTGTACCTAAGGAACAGCTTGGGGCATTTTGCAGCATTATCATTAGAGCCTTAACAGTAGTTCTTTGTAATTCTCCTCAGTGACCGATAAGAGAGTTTTGGCTGCGTGTGGTTTTAATGTCACCATGACATGTAATTTGTTTGCACATGGAATATTATCACTGTTCTATGCAGAAATGTGAAACTGGGAAAATGCTAGTACTGATACTGCTTTAATTACAATTTGCATTTTACTTTATACTGTTTATTGTTGTTCTGTTAGTTATTGGTGCAGTAATAGTCTCCATAGAACTCCAGGGCTGGGAAACAGACAAACAAAATTTGCAATTCCTACCCTAAATGCCTTGCAATTTTAATTTTTCAAGGCAGGTAGTTAAGAAAATATTAGCCCATTATGATGGGGGTGAGAACAAACAATGGGCACAATATTGTGCTTGGGATTTGTGGCAGAAAGATGAGTTGAACTCAGTTCCCCTGAAAATCTTTCTGTATTTCATGTTTTAATTTTCCAAGGACTCTGTAACTGCAGGGAACTAGGATGCTGCTTATTTATTTTTCATCAATAATCAGAATATCTGATATTCAATATTTCCTTTATTTGATCTATATGTACTTGAATGTTATGAAGAAGGGTGAGATGGAATTGCTTGCACAGTTAAGCTAACACCCTAAACTTCTGTGAAGAGTAGTTCCTCTTCCTGAATTACACAGATTCAGCAGTATACAGGGGAGCAGTAGGAGTGGCTGAAACCAAAATGCCTGGCAGCATTTGGGTATAAATTTTTGGTGCTACTGAGGGACACTGAATAGGTAGGTTCAAGTTCTTTGTTCAATCCAAACTAAAGGCAAAGTGTGAAATTCAATCTCCCATCTCCTGTGGCACTTTCTCTTCATAAGAGTAGGCTGTTACAGGCAGAATTGCTTTCTGTCTCCTGTGTTGAGCAGAAATGCCAATGTAGCACTACGAATATTTTCTTAAAGCTAAGCAGGCACCTGGTTGTTAAGTGTTCTGGTTTGGGTGAATAGGCATTTTACAGTGAGGAAACTGCCAAGTCACAGAAATCCTTGACTGGTTCTTCACTTTTTTTATTGAAACAATTATTTTTTTCTCAATAAATTTGTACGTGGCCACAAGTCTCTATCCAAATATTAGAGTTGTTTACCTGATCCATGAAGTACAGAGAATATAGAGTATAAAAGACTAAAGCGAGACCAATGCAACTTAGGCATTCAAAGGTAGTAGTAGTTCTTAAGACATTAATGTGTTCAGAATACAGGGGGGGAATACTCTTCCTGTTGACTTTATTTAGTGTCCAATGTATTGTTGTATAGTTTGGCTGCATATATCCTGAATTGTAAATAGTGGAGATATGGCTATATTGTTAATGCTTGACTGTCTCTTCACTGCAGCTTTCTCCCAATATTTGTGTCTAAATTAAAACTATAAAATCACCCTGAGGATCTTGAACAAAACGTAAAGTATTGTTACACGAGTGGTGAAGTAGCTCAGTGTTATCTGAGAAGTGGAGGAGATAATCTAAAGCATACAACATTTCAAAAATGCTCATTGTAATTATCAGCACCTTGAAAGCTTCTTAAAGCACATGGTTGCAGGAAAAATGTATGCTAGTGTATAAAATAGTAAAATCTGTCCTATTTATGGAATCATCTCTTTCCTCCTGCTCACATTCAGTCCCAGAAGCGAAAGCAAAATTACATTGGTACAAATAACTCTGATAACATGATTAACTGGATCATGTAAGGTAACTGAGGTCTTGGTGAGGACCAAATACATGAAAGTTATGATTATATAGATAAGGAAAGTCTTTATTGCAAGCTCTCCTGTACCCAGAGAATACCAGCCATCTCCTGGGATGTCAAGGCATATAGTGACAGGAGGAGAAAGCAGAAAGTCTGATAGAAGGGAGCAAGACCACCAGGGTCATCTCACTTGTCAGCAGCTAATATCCTTAGTAGGTATATTTTTCTAATCTGTGTGGTTTGTTGTTTTCTTTTCTTCCAGTGTGTGGGTGTGATTTGGCACAAGGAGGCTTTTTCATTAAGAATGGTGAATATCTTTGCACCTTGGACTACCAGCGCATGTACGGTACTCGCTGCAATGGGTGTGGAGAGTTCGTGGAAGGCGAAGTAGTGACAGCTCTGGGAAAAACCTACCATCCAAGCTGCTTTGCCTGTACTGTTTGCAAGTAAGTAATACCTTTCACTAACATAGTGTGAACCCAGTACAAAGGAAGCAGGAAGAAAGGTATCACCATGAGACACAAGGCTCAAGATGTATAGCTTTCTTTGGGAAGCATTTGGTTGGGAAAGATCTGTTGCAAGGCTGACTTTGAGGGTCTTCAAAATACCACTAGTTTAATTGGAGGACACAGCTTCTGCGTTCATATAGTTCCCTGTTCTTGGAAAGTTGCTCTCATGTCTGAAAGAATTAGGTATCAAGCTTATGTGCTGAGATAATGGACATAGGTTGAGTTGAGTTCAAGTGATCAGACCAGCTTGATGGGAGAAATGAGGTAAAGCAAAATTCTGGGTGCTGCATTTGGGCTATGAGAACAGTTAAACAACTGAAAACACACTGGAGACTCATTTTCACATCATGTAAGAAAACAGCTTTGAGACAGCTGTGATTTCCCTCTCTCCTTCCCAAATACTGTTTCTTGTCCCCTGTAAGAGAACCAGTCTCCAGTTACACAGAAAGTAAAGAAAGTTAGCTAAGACTCTGTGGATGGGAGAAAGGTGGCATTTATAACTCATGTCTTTGATATTAATTCAGAATTTGGAAGACTACTGGCCAGTTTTCCACATGCTCTCATAGCCTGCTCATTTCAAAATCTTAACTGACCTTTACAGCCTAAACTCAAGCCCAAGTCCCTTTGCATGCTGTTCCTTATTAACTGGCTCTAGACACCAAGACTGTGTTAGAATTTAAGCTGTCTTAGCATGTACCTTATTGCTATGGTGATCAGTATAATATTTTGGATACAGTAAGGGAAATAATAGCTTCTCCAGGTTTTTGTAGGAGTGACACATTTTTATAGTAGTAAAAATAATCTTCTAGACATAAAGTGGAAGTAAATTGGTATTAAGGTGCCATCATGATTCTACAGAGGCACAAATGTGTTGTTACTATATACTAAACTGGAATTCATATGGACGTCAGGTTGTTCATCTCTGCAGTTCTGAGTGCTACAAGTGAAACAGGAGTTTTCCTTAAATAGGATTTAATGTGGTGCCTGAGGGACACAAAGGAACCATCAGATAGAGATGTAGATAGATTTCATAGAGAGGGAGGACCCAAAAGACAGGGCCTGCTCCTTTGTAGTTTTGGAGGGAAATAGGACAGTGGAGTTCTCCAGAAGTCAGAACCTGGCAGCAGTTGAATTGTCTGAAATGAAATACATGAGGATGGCATGAACAGGAAAGGCAAGAATCCACAGTCTGGGATAGTACCTTGTTGGAGATCCCATCATATGATGTGCCTGAGTATTAGTGTGGCAGATTTGCTGGGTGCTCCCCTGATCTTTCATAGCTATCTCTGATGAGTAGTTGAAGCACTTTGCCCTGTTGCCTGGTACATTTTTCAGGACCTTTTCTTTTCATAGAATCATAGAAACATCGAGGTTGGAGGAGACCTCTAAGATCATCAAGTCCAACCATTAACCTGTCACTCTGCTGTAACCCCTAAACCATATCTTCCAGCATCAGATCCAGACACCTCTTGAACACTTCTAGGGATGGCAACTCCACCACTTCCCTGGGCAAACTATTCCAGTGCCTGATCACTCTAACAGTGAAAAATATTTTCCTCTAATCTAATCTGAATCTCCCCTGTCTCAGCTCATGACTGTTCCCTCTAGTCCTCTCCCTGCAGGCAATGGCAGGAGAGACCATCCCTCTCTACAACTCCTGTCAGGGAGTTGTCAAGAGAGATGAGGTCACCCCTGAGCCTTCTCTTCTCAAGGCTAAACAAACCCAGTTCCCTCAGCTTTTCCTCATGTGACATGTTTTCTAGACCTAAAAAGGTCTTGAAAATGTTTGGATTGTTTTTCTGCTTTTACATAGTGCGTGAATTTACTGTGTATTAGTAATCATATGATATGTATGTTTCAGTTTCAGTTTTATTTCCCAAGAACAGTGTGGAACTTGATGATAAGAGTATGAAGCTTGAATTCAGTTTTCTGTACATTGACTTGCGTCAGTCTTTTTATGTTGAATGAACAAAACATGAGTCACTGGAATAGATTAATGAAATGCAGTGTTGCTGCTGATGTATTCTTGGCCTACTTAGGAATGCCAGTGGAAAGGAAACTGCCTTAAACATTTTGTTTTGTTGAAATCAGCAGTTCTTCAGTTGTTAAGCACCTTTGCAGTGAGGTAGGATGTAGGGGGGTCTGTACTCAGCAGCTAAAGCTGCTTATTGTGTACTTGATGTTATAAAATGTTGTTCATCCTCTGCTTTATGCACCAAATAAGAGTTAACAGCAATGTCAACTTCTGCCTAACACACATTCTTAACATTTATGAGTGACTAGCTCCACATTCCTTCACCAGGCTCAAGAACAGTTCTGATTCTTCCTCTGAGTTCTTTTCTGTACCATTTGCTATCCACAACATCACACTGAGACCATCATAAATGAAGCTGTTGTGTCTTAGTGGATTTCACTGTCTCTACTATTCAGATAAAATATGTTTGATAACTTTTTAAAATGAAAAATACAAGGCAAGTCTAACCTCTGCTCTGCTTGCATCCATGGATTGGATGTCTTCCAGTGCCTGACTTTGCCAAGGCCACATTGCAGAAACTATTTGGCCTGAGTTTCTGTCAAATCTTGATTGCACTGGGGGAAGGCAGCAAACTCAAGGCATAAGGAAGAGAGGAAGATTTCTGATGTAACCTTTGCAAAAATACATTTTCCTCTTTAACTCTCCAGGCGACCATTTCCACCAGGCGATCGAGTCACCTTTAATGGAAGGGACTGTCTCTGTCAGATGTGTGCTCAGCCCATGTCCTCCAGTCCAAGAGAATTGTCTGCCTCAAGCAGTAAGTATAATATCTCATTTCTGAAGCCTCTCACTTTCCCAGGCTCATCAACACTGGATTGAAACCAATGTAATACAATCTTTTGGGGTTTTTAAAATTTTTTCTTCACCTCTAGAGCTATGAGCTATCTTTGGGAACCATATTTTTTCTTTCTTTGTTTTATTTTTCTCTTCGTTGAGATGTCTGGTACTACAGGTAGGAAGAGACACACATTTCAATATGAACAAATGACTTTTCCCCAATGTCTGGACTTTTAAAAGGGCTGATTTTTGCTTTGATAGGCATTGAAAAAGTATCTAATTTCAGTGTTGATAAATTCCATTTCTTCCATGTATAATTGTGCAGGTTTAAATATTCAAAAGAGGACAAAGTCAGAGGAAATTAATTTTCTTCTGCTATTTAAGACTTTAATTAAATTATCCTTTACAAGGAGTATCACCAGGATTATGTTTCCAGTAGACTGATACCACGACGATACTGTGATCAGAACCTCAAGAAACCATTGTAGAAAAAGACAGAAAACAAGCTGAGGGGAAAGAGAGAGAATGAAGAATGTTTGGGAGGGAAATTAACTTGGCTTGATGTGGGGGTTTAATGCTTTTAAAAGATAACTTGTAAATTACTGATATTAATCTCTGCCTCTGGTAGTTATGTTTTTAATCTTCGGGGATTTCTGATTCTTTCTCTGAATTCTGGATTATGCTCAGCACTCACCCAGTGTAGTTTTGTAAATCAAAATGGCCACAGCTTTCCTTGTGACGGGGTAGTTTTCCACCCGTGTTGGTTTCCTTCAGGGGATACACTGTGTATTTTGAAGTGGCACTTGGCTTTGAGATTCTAGGATGAGAAAGTGCACCGTAAAGGCAAAGATAGATAATGTTTGTGCTCAGTGGATGAGTCAAGTGAATCTCAGGTTATCTGATTTGCCTGAGAACATGTAATCAGACACTTAGGAAAATGGAAAATGAGAGGCTTTTTTTTGTTATCATGCCTTTCTCTCTGGTAAGTGATGCTTTTCCACTATAACTGTAGATTTGGAGTTGAAAATACACAGGTCTAATCGGTTCAGGAAGGATTTAGAGAGCCAAAAAAAGCCTTACGAGACTTTAAAAAAAAAACCAACATAAAAATTTGTGAGGCACTTCAGGCACTCAGAGAATCTTTCTGAAACAAAGGAATGACGTGGAAATTGTACTTGAATTACTCATATTTGAGGTGTAATTGGCAAGGAACTGCAAGGCATAGGGACCTTGGACAGTACTGATACTCTTTTTCTAAACATGCCACAGCATAGAAGAATCTGGATCACACTGCACCTGGTTTTCCAGAGGTGCCACAGCTGTCCAGCAGTGTGGGCACTCCCTGCAAGTGTGACTCCAGGTGCCAAAATGCCCCTAGAGAATGACAGACTGAATTTGTCTGATAGTTAGCAAGCAAAAGAGCTGGGTAGTCACTTCCTGATAGCCACAGTCTCTGCTTGACTTGCTTCTTGGGTTGCCTACTCAGGCCATAGGTAGCAAGAATTTTAAAAACTACATTTTGTACAACTTGTAATGAGATATATTGTGGTTTTTGTCCTGCTGGACAAAGTGCCTTACCTGTACACACAGCAAGAGAGCTTGAGTGCAGTACTTCAAAATCTGCAGATACCTGTCACAGTGCATCTTGTTCATTTATGGACAAAGACTTGTAGAAAAAGTATAGTGTAGAGTTCCTGGTCATTTTAGAGCAAAACTCTCCAAAACAGACAAATTAAAATGAGACTAGTATGTGTTTGTAAGTTCAGAACTACTCAATTAGAAAAGTATTAATGAAACATCCTTTGTCTTCAAAGATATGCCAACTGCTGCTTCAGCTTTGTGCAAAAGTTGACTTAGATGCAGTGAAGTCTTTCATGCTGGCACCAAGGAGTAAATTTTAATTAGTGTAAGCTGTTTCAGATTGCTTCCATGTCTCTCCTGCTGGCTGAGCAAAACACATCTTCTGTTTTTTCCCAAATGCTTTGTCCTTTTTTCAGTGGATTTTTTTAAAAAAAATCCAAGCTATTTTGGAAGATAATCTCATTTACACTAGGCATCTATTTTATATCCTATATTGCTGTGAGCTTACCCTGATTAGATTCAAGGAGGTGACTAGAGGAGGCTTTCCTTAAAACAAGGAAAATTTGAACTGAGGGAATTCAATAGACTGCAAGTATATCAGTTTTGAATGTTTTGTGTTATATAAAAGGAGATCTAGCCAGTAGAATGCCTGCATTAGTGCTGCTATTTTCTGATGTCTGTTATTTCACACAAATAAAAGTTTATTGACAGCTTTGCTTGGATGACTTCAAGGAAAATCAAATGCCTCTAAATACAAAGGTAAACGTCTTGAGTAACATGAACCTGAATTTTGTTACACCCTACTGTAAATTACACTGACGAAAATCAGATGGAAAACGACTGAATAAGTCATCTTCCTTTTTGTTTGTTTGGAGTTTTTTTAGTATTAGTTGGATCTATTGTCCTTATTTACCTTATTTATATTAATAATATATTTCACTACATATGCATTACCTGGAATAATGATAGCTTTTTTCTTGAAGAACCATTTCAATGACTCCTTTTTTAATTCTGATTTTCCAAGACAGTCTCTTTCAGTATCAGATACTATACTGTAATCATAATTTATAATGTATACAACCCTATTCCTTAGGCACTGCTAGATGTACACAGTGCACTAACTTTGGGATCTTCATTCTGCAGGAAATCTAATACCAAATACCTGTAAATAGCTTTGAAGACAAATTAAGTGTGTGGTGTTTGGTTTTGCTATTGTTTTATTCCATATGACAGCTGCATAAATGAGATGTGATCTGTAAAGCAAAGTGACTGGGACAGATGTAGAGCAGCACAGAAAGAGGGGACAACTACATGACACTAACTAAAAGTGTTGTGTTGATGGCTTTTCAAGACTCTGTCAAAGACATGAAGAGATTTTCTTTGGGGTCCAACAAAGGAGTAATGCAATAATGTGTCCCAGTGATTGCTATTTATGTTTAACAGTATTCAGGTTTTGTATATAGCATCATGATTGCCTGGTTTGTGCTATCTTAAACTCTTTCTGCTTTCTGTTGTGTTCTAGCTAAATGCTAACACCCTGTGTTTGAGGTCCACATTGTCTTTCCAGAAAAGGAGTTGTCCAGGCATCTATTATGTCTAAATTTTAGGCAAAACTGCAACTGGTCAGAATCTGGTGGTTACTTCCCTTGGACATGGGAATTCTGAGTGTAGCTGTTGGGTTTTTTTAATGTATGTTGTATGTATCAGAATAGGTACTTAAATTTCAAGGCTTAGTTTTCTACCAGCAAAATGAAAACATAACAGTGCCCTAGCTTACTAGTATGTTGTGGTTATAAGCAAAATGAGAATGGTATGGTGCTTAGATGATGCAATCTTGAGTACTGTACTACTGCCTGAGTCTTACCAATTGATGGTAAAGTCATAAAAATTAGAAAATTAGTGTGGTTTTAACTTGTGAAGAAGAAATTGAAGAACCTGAAGTCTGCCTGAATCCTTGTTGTTCATTCATTTTAGGGTTAGATACCTGTGAAAGAGCAGTGTGAGTTTTATAATCTTTCCAACCCCCAGCATCTCAAACTAGTTTATTCCCCAGTGATCAAATGAGTAGTGACTGAGGGTGCACACTCTCATGACTCCTGTTAGCATTAGCATGTGAAGCAGGGGCGAGGAAATTGGCCACATTAACAGGTTACCCTCCAATGCCAAACAGACAAGGACAAACGTGAAACAGTAATGTGAAATTTCCGCGTGGAGATAAAATGATCTCTATTAGGGCAATATCAGTGAATTCTTACCAAGGCAGTAGGTAAATGAACTGATACAGACACTTGAATATGAAAATCTCTACTTTAGTCAGACCTTCATTTTTAGAAAGTCCCACTCTGGCTTGCAATTCTTCTTGATCACACAAGAGGTGTCGTGAAAAGTACATCTGAGAGCAGAGCAGCCATCAGAGGTCCTCCCACACTGGGGACAGGCACCTGAGGTGGTGCCAGCAGTCTGCACTGGTGGAACTTGAGCCAAGTGTCTTCTGGCTCAGACATCATCTTAGAAATTCTGAAGAGACTGTGTCTTTGAACACAGTTTAATACATTTCCCTCTCCCTCAAACAGAAGATTTTTTCCCTTAGCCATTTCACTTTTTCCACAATAAAGCCCTTCAGTAATAAGAATCTTATGTTATTTTCTACCTGAGGTGAAGTCCTTTCTCTGCTGGTTCCTTATCTGGGTGCTGGTATGGAAGTTTAGTTATTTTCTGATTAATTTTTTTGCTGAAAGGTTGGATCATTTTAGTGAAAGGTTGGATCATTTTAGTGACATGCATGAATTAAGACATTGCATTTCAAATGAAAAGTGGACTTTCCAGATGGATAGGAAAAACCTCCCTATACAAAAGAAACTGAAGCATTACAATCACTAGCAGGAGTTTTCAGTTGAAAAATTATCTTCTTTTAAAGTGGTGTCAGAGATTCTCACAGTTGTCTCTTCTTCAGTAAAATAGATACTTGTGTCCTATGTATACCAAGGTACCCAGTGATGATACTGTTTGGAAAGAAGCACAGGGAGGATATTCCAACTTGCCTTTCTTTGTTAACAGTCTCTCCTGTGATTTAAAAGCATTACAGTACAGCCAAGTCATGGCCCAGAGTTTTCCAAAAGGGCAGTGTTAGATGTGCATGAATAATCTGTGGTGCAGCTGTTCCCCCACCAGCCTCATCCATGTGTAGATTTCACAATCCTGTTTTGTATGTTTGTCCTTGTCTGTTTTGCACATTATGTTCTGGTTCAAAGAATGTAAGTTCTTTGGGACGAGTGCTTTCATGCCTATCAGTACAGTCTAATACAGTTGGATCTTGGCTCACAACTGGGGATCTTTGCTCTATTGTGGTATAAATAATAAGCTTAATGCTTAACGAACTTGCAGGGCAAAGATATCTTTGTTAATTATTCAATAGACTTATCTCTTCAAAAAAGATGCAGTTGGTAAAGCTCCCAGTAAATAGCTGAAACTTCCCAAAAGGTTTCTGCTAATGCTGAACTAGAGCAGAGCCAACATATCATACCTGTTGAAGAAGGAGAGAGGCAGGAAAAAATGACAATCATCTTTTGCCTCGCTCTCCAGAAAGTGGCAGGAAAGAGAGATTGTTTCTGGAACCACAAGGTCAAAATGAAGAAGCAGCAAATTTACTTTGTAGTCCTCCTTTACAGGCTCTCTAATTCTTAATGCAGTTTTATATGCAGGACATAACTGTCTTGTCATTAGGTAAAAATATAGGTGATTGTTGCCAGAGTTCAGAAATAATGTCTGAGCTGATTTATAAGCATCACAAACTTCTGCATTAGAAATTAGCTGAGTGGATAAAATGGATGCGAAATTCCTTTAGTCACAGTCCTTGTGAAAAGTCTGCAGCTTGGATTTGTAACTGTTTAGCCACATTTGACTGATTTTTCATTATTTTGTTCTTTATCCTTTTTTTCCTGAACTGTCTGAAAACTCCTTCAATTCCGTAGGGAAGACTTTGAAAGCGAAGGGGAAAGTTGTCTGGCTGTTGCAAGATATCTGCAGTGATTTTTGTCTTTAAAGGGTATTGAGCAATATCCAACACATGATTTTGAGCTTATTCTTAGGAAATATTCTGCAATTTCACTCTGTGTCAGAGCTACATAGTGTATAGGTATTGAACAAGTATTTGGCACAGGTGTAGAGAGGTTTTGTGTGTGAGACTGAGCCCAGTGTTGCCTTAAGGGATACACACCCACAATATCCATGAACTTCAGTGAACAGCCCTGAGGACCTTGGGCTCAACAGTTTTGGCTGGGAACATGCATTTTTAAAATTTAAAATTTTTTAAATCCTGTGTATAATTTTGAACTTTAAGGATTTAGTGGGTTTTTTTGTGTACTGTAACACTAAGATTTTCTCATTTCATAATTCCTGGTTTACCTGCTAAAGGCACAGAAACACTCAGGTATTTCTGTGGCATTCAAGCCTGTGCTTAGGAACTGGAGATTCAGTTGAGGACATGGAGGGCTTGACAGAAGAGGCTCTTGTAGTTCTATGCCTCTTTTTTTTTTTTTTTTTTTTTAATTTACCTGAAGACATACCATAGATGTCATTGTGAATTGATTTCAAACACTGTGATTTAAATCATTGATTTTAATTATGGTTTGCCTAAGAACCCAGGAAACCTTGATTAGACTGACTGATTGTAACCTTGGTTTACATTTAGATTTTTAATTATAAATGACTAATTGATAACCATGAGGATACTCTATATCTGTACACACTTCCTTAAACTAATAGAGCTCTGCATAAATTCATCATATCCTTTAACATCAACATTTTTACGTATTTACTATTTTTGCTCGTGATTTATATCAAGATCTATTTGAATGGAAGTTGAAATTGTGTTTAGAATGCATAAAGCATTGTTGTGGATATTTTTTGATTTCAGAAACTATCTGAAATCTGCTAGACACATGAAGAAAGTAAGTTTTGGAACTGATGGTTTTTTGAGGGTCTGTAACTTATAAAACCATTTACTTTGGATCACCATATCCTTAAAGGTTTTATAAGTGGCATGTCTTATCATATGTGATTTCGTTCATAGACAGGAAAAGGAAAGCAAGTTTATTCTGTGTTTTCAGATCCCATTTTGATTTTTAACTTTGAATTAAAATTTTAAATTCTGATTTTAAATCCTTTTGTTTTTTCAATATGACCACTTAGTTGTCCTTAACTTTAAATGCCATTGTAATAACCTTGCAGGGCAACTGCATTTATGATGTATTGAGCATACAATGGATCCTAAATTTTACCCTGCCCCCTTTTTAAGGATAAAAGAAACAAATCAACGTGCATGACTTGTTTTTCAGGAAGGTGTTTGAGTCCAGTTTTTCCATTTCTTTTCTATGCTTTTGTGTTACATGTAAATTGGGCAGAAACGATTGTGAATAGACAATATGAGTGTACTAATTTCTTATTTGTCTAAGTGTAACCCCATCTTGAACTTGGAAATCAAAGCATGTTCATCTCCTCAGCTTTTGCCCAAGAAATGCTGATCAAAAGCTAATTCCAAAGGAAGTTTTGGGGGAGGTGCAAGGAATTGCCCAGTAAATGGGTGTTGCATGAGGAGGCATCACTAGCTTGGGAAAAGACAACTCTAGAGGAGCTCCCTAGAGAGATAAGAGCATCTGGGAATTGTCATGTGCAGAAAGCCTGATGGGTAGTAAGTCAGGAATCAGAGGTCACTTAAAAAGAATGTGAAAAGTCCATTAGTTCTTAGCTAGACCTTAGTTTGCCATGGATTATCAGGGCATAAAAGCCTTCCTAACAGTTGTCACATGTTTCATTCCTTTTCTTGGAGGGTTGTACCGTGTTGGAGTTGCTTGTTTTCCAAGGGAACAATTGAAAGTTATCCAAAATAGTCTACAGATGAAGTGAGACAATGTGCTATCCATGAGCTGCATTTTAAACAATGAAGCTCTGAGCTAACAGAGCAATTCCCTTGGGGTACTGCGAGTTGGAATTGTGGATTTTAGTTTAGCTGGAACACCCTAAGTACTGAAGTGTGGTAAAAGAAATGAATGGGTAAAGAGCAGCCTCAGCTTGGATGTACCTGGCCGTGGTTTATACTTGAGAGTAGCTTTACAGCTGTGGCTCTGGGGGTGCTAAGCTGGGAAAGAAACCCCAAGAGCTCTATCTTTCTTTTACAGGGCAATTAGAAATCCTTCTGTTAGATAGTTTGTAGCACATTTGCTCTTTCTTCCTCCTATTTCATTCACTCTTTTGTTTTCTGTTCAGACACCTGTATGGAAGATTGGGTTGAAGAAGGGACTGAGGTTGATGTTATGGAAAAGACTAACTTGGAGGTATCTTTCTTATAGGGACATTTGCGGGAGTAAGAGGTTAAAAGATCAATTGGTTTGCCCTTTTTTGGGAAGAAGGTATAGAAAGATGTGGAAAAAAGGGAATACTCTTTCCTTCTGTTTCAAATCAATACAGAGGAGAAAAATAAAAACCCCTATGATAAAATTATGTTGTGCTACCAAATGGGAGTTGGGGAAGAGCATTCATCTTTCCAAGTCACTTTAAATTAAATCAGGTGATGAAAGAGCAATTTGCAGTAATGATAGCTCCAAGATGTATATTAGCCTGTTTCCTAACAAGGCAAGTCAATGTCGGCCTCTGACAGATGGTTACAGGGACTTGTACTGCAAGCCAAGAATGCCAGTTCATGCCATTGTGATTTCTCTCCCTGTTTAATCAACTAAACTAATTTTATTTTCTTTAAATATGCATTTTGAAAACATCAGGTTTTCCCAACTTCCCATTTATAATAAACTGTCAAAGCTATACTTGACCTCCCATGCGAGATTTCTTTCCCTCCATTGTATGAGCCCAACCTCTTATTGTTAGATTTCAGGAGTACAAGGCTGCCCATGTGGGTTTGTTTTGCCTTCAGCAAAAGGGTAATAGTGATTTTGTTCTGACAAACATTTCCTATCCTTGCACTAGCAAAGAGGAGAGGTTTGGCAGCAGATTTCTTGAGTTACATACTCATATTTACATCCTGCATGTAAAATTCTCAATATTGCATACTCTGACTTCTTCACTGCCCCGATGACCAAATGGCTATGCTTTCAACTTTGGAAACATTTATCATACTGTAAGCATAGTGAGTTTGTATTTTTAGCTTTGACAGAAATATCTTGATGATCTGGAAAAACCTGCATGATATCATCAAACCTTTTCATTTTAAAACAAGGCTTTAGAAGGCGTTGCCTGATCTGTGGTTAAATGGTGACTGAGGAAACACTCTGATCTTCCTACCTCTGTGAGAAACTAGGATTGCACCACCTTCAAATTGCCACAGAAGAATTACTGGGATATAAGTTATTTTTCAAGGTGACTAAGAGCTATTTATAGTTAGAGATTTCTTGACCTTGACTCCAGTGATAATATTTGCCTCTTTCATCACGTCCAAATCACTTGCTCTTTAGGTCCAGCTATGTTTGACAATGTGTTTCTGTGTAAGTCCAATGAAAACTTGTTGTTTCTTTTAAAAATTAAAAGAAAAATAATAACAATCCCCCCAGTTCTGTCCTGCTTTACTTGTTTCAGAGCAGAAGCCTGCTGGTGTTGTCTTCATAAAGCTAATGTATCTGTGTTTTATAGGTGGGGAAATAGTTAGAAAAGGATTGTAATAAGAGTACAAAATACCTGTGATTCCTAGAGGTTGTGGCAGCTTCAGACTTTATCTACTAGACGTGCTACTAATGGCCATGAGGATTGAAAGGAGCTTTTTGGTGACTTAATTTTTCATTGAGTCAGACTGCTATTAGCTTTGTTCATAGAGCTAACACCGCATGGAGCAGAGTTGGTGTAATCATTCACATGCCTTTACATAACCGTGCTCATTAGGACAGAAGCAGGTAGAGATCAGTTCTCTTTCATAGATTATATGGGGTGAGCAGAGAATGTGGGATAAAGGTATAATTGCTACTGAATTTTCAAACCTATCTGAATGGGAGTGGATGAAGTCCTGTACTGTGTGCTGAGGGTTAATCCAGCTGTACCAGCTCCGAGCCCACCTGTGTACTATTGGCTGAGAGCAGGGGAGGGAGGCAAAGGCAGAAAATCCACTGCTTAATTTAGACAGTGACAAATGGGTTGCTGTGCAGGATGCTTCACTCCTGGATGTCTGGGGTGATGCAGATGCTAAAAAGGGAAGTACATTTTCTCCTGTCTTTACAAGCAAGACGTCACGGGTGGTGGCTCAGCCTGGCCTGCCTCTTTTAGTGAGGCTGCTTCAGGTGCTTTGGGAGTGGAGGTCTTAATCATATATAATATTTCAGTGCCATCCTAGTTTCCCTTGTCCTGTCCCCCTGTTTTTTGATGGGTTTGGGCTGGCTGACTCCACATCACAGCTCTTTTGTCCAGGCATTTGCTTTTGTACCTGGACTCGTCAAATACGACACCCTTTGGGCTGCCTGTGTTACTTCACTTTGCCATGGATTGTCTAGTATTAAGTCTTCCTTCAGCTCAAATGTAATTCCAAGTAGTTTTTGTGGCATTCTTTTCTTCAGATCAGAACTGTACTGCTCACTCTGCTCTGTAACCAGTACTCTGCACTTTCTCTCTCCTCCTCTTCGTTATTTTGGCACACCTGAATCTGTGGGTGAGCAAGGAATGGGTGTAGAGAACACTCCAAGTTATGTGCCTAAAAGAAAGCAGAAGGAAGCTCAAGGTCAAGGGGTTGCAGTCTGTTAGACCCAGGTATGAAGCAAGAGAGACCCATGGTGAGAACCATTGTACAAAATTTTGGGCAGGGTTTTGAGGTTGTTTTTTTTGTGTACAAAATTTTGGGCAGGGTTTTGAGATTTTTTTTTTAGTACAAGTCTGTTCTGGCATATGGTTGTGGGTCACTGTTCTTACCTCATGGCCCTTTTATTTGCAGCATGTGCTGGTTATATGTTAGACTGATGCAGATTGTGCTTACTGTGACACTGAGATCCTGCCTGCACTCCCTGTGTGCTGATGACATTCAGCCAAAGGCTTAAATGTGCCTTGTGCAGGCCTGAGATCGTAATGGCTTTTATTTGTAGAATTTGGATGAACAAATGGTCTTTTCTTAGCCCAGCCCAGCCCCTTTTGCTTTCTATTTTAGGAGATAATGATAATTGCTAGCTTTTCATGTTATATACCCAACAGTTTTGCCAGAATTAGAATCAGGTTCAGTTAAAATCCATCTCAGCCTAATACAACAGTACTGGATTATTTACTTTGATTCTAGACATTCAGCTTATCTATCATATTAGCAGAATGGAAATAATGATGTTAATTTTCTTTTGCAAAACACTTCAAGGGACCCAGAAAGATAAGTAGATGTCATTATTGCTATAGAATAATAAAAGGGTATTAAACACGAGCAGAAGAGTAAGTCTGGTAACACTACCTTTGACTTACTAAGAAGCAGTGAAACATTTAGAGGTACTTCATGGATCTCTACTTCCTCCAGGTTTTGGCACCAGTAAAGACACTGGACTAGATTTTGTGTAAGGCAGTTTTTCTATTCTCACTGCCTCAGAAATTCAGTTAGGAACAAAACGAAATGCTTTAAAAATCACTTTATTGGTTTCATTTCTGATAAATTTCAGCTTCACAGAAGCTTCTTGAAAAGCATGGAAAATACAGCAGATTTTTGGAGGGAAAATATAACAGGGAGTGTATGACATTTTGGCAGGACCCCAGGTCAGGACATGAAAGCTGGCACACTAGGAAGAAGCAGTAGTGCCAGGAAGCTGAGAAACGGGTGCTGTTTGGAAACTGCAGCTCAGCACACACTGAGACTGGAGGAAAGATCTCGTTTGTTGTCACAGTTGGAAGACATGTTACATGGGTTTCGATTTAGCATAAGAAAATGTGGCCTGGAAGGGACCTGAAGAGATCACGTAGTATCCTCCCAGAACCAAAGGCAAGATCAGCATGCCAAAGCCACCCTGACAAATGTTTGTCCCCTCCTCAGTCCTGTGCTGGGAATTCCAGAGCTTCCCTTGGTGACCTGTTCCAGCCTTTGCTGTTGTTGCAGAATGGCATGGAGCCTTGAGCTGTCAGGGCAGAGCAGAGGGATCCATTACATGGTGTCATTCCTTGTCATTTCATGGTTTCAATTTGTAACATATGTCCTCTAGAGCAAAGTCCTGCTGTTAGGACGTCTCAGGGTTGCTTTTCAAGTCCAACTCATGTCAACAGTCTGTGACTCACATTTTGTCACAAGATGATGCTTAGTCCTCCTCCCCTCATTTTTAAAAGGATGTGACAAGAAGGATGCTGATAGAAAGAGGGACATGCTGCAAATGGTGACCTGGATAGCAGCAATGTGCAGCATATATCTGGGGCTCACTTGGCCCATTATCTAACAAACAAAAGTCAGGCCCTTGAGTAGAAAGGACTGACTCTGTCATTATCAGTTGTGATAATAAACTTGGTCTTGCCCTTCTGCAAGGTGTGGTGTTGCCTGGGCTGTAAACCCATGAGGAGATAAAGGTTTTCAGGCACAACAATGGAGCCAGAATGATCTTTTTCCTGTTGCCTGTGCTTTAACTGATCAGATTGCTCTGTTCTATTCATCTCCATTTATTGCTATTTGATGTTTCAAGCATATAGAGAGCATGTTACAATCACCAAAGGAACACCGAGTTTGGGGATAATAAAATATTGAAAATCCTTTGTTCCAGGCTGTCTCCTCTGTGACTTCCATGTGTGCCTCGGCTGATGGGCATTCCCTTTCTGCTTCACTGGGCTTCCAGGCCTTCCCCTCCCTCTGTCCCCTGAGGCTGGGCACAGAAGCTGTAGCACAACCCTTGCAGTGTTGTCTGCCACATCAGTCTCTTCAGATCTTGCCATGCTGCTGGATTGCCCTTTAACAGGAAATCTCTTTGAGTATCTCGTGTTTGAATGGGGAGGAACAGAAGCTTGGGGTTGAGCTAGAGATTTCTGATGTAACATGGGATATTGTGGCATCCTCTGGGACAGAGGGCATTCAGTGCTCCTGGCTTCAGGTTTGTATTCTGCCATCAAAGAGTCCTTCAGAATCGCAGTGAAAAGTGAGCATGGACTATCAGGGTAGTACTAAAATTCCTGAGTGAGAGTCCTTATGCCCATTAGAGACCCTGGGAACCTCAGTTTTCCACAACTGCGGGTGGAAGACAATGTGCTCTGCCATGCAGCCTTCACTGCTGTCATTTGGCTGTCACCCTTTGCCTTGGGCCTGAATAAAGGTCTCTCCTGTCTTGGTGGCCGAGATGTGCCACCGCCCCCGAGCCAGGAGGACTCGTGGGGCTTTGCTGCCACCCAACGGGGACCTGCAGCATCCTGGTGCTGCTGGCTCGGACCACTTCAGCTGCAGTAAGCAGTCAGTATCTTGCTGAAAGCAAAACGAGAAGCCACGCTGATTGCTTTAGAAGACAGGAACTTTTTGCAGCGATGGTTTTTGTTCCTTGCAAAATCCGAAGTTTGTACTTCGGGTCTGTGAATCATAAACAGCCTGAAAAACAGAAGAGCTACTTTCCCTCTTCTACTGAGTATGTCTGTAATGGCAAAGATTGAATTTCTGTACAGGACCTGGGGAGGGTTGGAGGAAAGGGTTTGCATTGCTGTATAGTTCTCCCCTTTGGTTATCAAGTGTTGTGATGAATGGATGGTTAATGAGGGTTAATGAACCAATAGCTGACAACAAATATATCTGTTTGTTTATTTGCAGATTGTGCTGGCTGTGGAAGAGACATAAAAAATGGCCAAGCATTGCTGGCACTGGATAAGCAGTGGCACCTGGGGTGTTTTAAGTGCAAGGCCTGTGGAAAGGTCCTAACTGGGGAATACATCAGCAAGTGAGTAACCTCTGCATCTCTTCTGCACTCATGGCGTGAGTTCTTGTTGCTAATGGTGAAGACCTGGCAGCAAATTCACGTTTTGGAATCCTGTTTTGGCTACCAGCTTGTTCCCAGTGAGAGCAGAGTTGGGAAAGGAGAGTAAACTGCAAAGTGCAGCTGAAAGGTGATGTTTTATGATGCCAGTCTATATTTAAAACCAGTGAGGAAAGGGATTTACCTCCATGTCCCCACAAAGGATTAGGTGGATTGCTGGTTTAGTCAGATGAAGCACTGTGCCATTTTGCTTTCCAACATGTTATTTTGAGGAAAAACAGTAGGGACCTGTCTATTTCTTACCTTTGCTTCAAAATGGAGCAAATACGATGATGTGATTGACCTAACACTGTATTTCTCATCTCTGTATAAGAAATTAATGAAGGTTTTGAGCAGAAGGAAGTGTAGAGCAAGAGAATGGGGAGAAGTGGTGTAAAGATAAAATAAAGGGAATGAAGGTACAGTCTCTTTCCTCCTATTCAAGCTTATAAGATAGAGAAAAGCTAGGGAAACAATCTATGTTTCACAAACCTGTCATTCAGGTATGTGTAATATTTATAAAAATGTAACATCTGTAATTTCTAAAAAGAAAATTCAGGGCCTGAGATATACTCCTACACTGACTCATGTTTCCACTTTCACTGTATGTTCCTTGTTCATGCTAAAAAAACTACATAACCTTACACTTGAAAGTAGCTGTTTATAGTCTTGCAGACTACCAAAGATTTTTTTCTAAAGTGAACAAAACTACCTGCCTATGATAGACTCTGATCTTCTCTCATTCCCATAGACATAGTTCCACTGATTCCCTGGAATTGCACCACCTGTAGATGTAGAGAGTCTTCTTTACAGAATGAGATTTACTTCAGTGGTTTGTGCTAGATGCCTTTTCTTGTTGGGAATTTAAGGAATAATTCTAAGAAGCACTAGTGAGAATATGATGATCTTTTTCTTCTACTACAAATTATTTCCCTTGAACTCTCTCCATTTGCCTGTTGCTGTGTGTGGGAGTTCCAGACTGAAGACAAGGCAAGAGTCATTCTGTAACCTGTTTATTAAAAGGTGGTTTGTAATTTGTGGATTTTGTTTTTCAGAGATGGTGCTCCTTATTGTGAAAAGGACTACCAAGTTCTTTTTGGAGTCAAGTGTGAAGCATGTCACCAATTCATTACTGGGAAAGTCTTAGAGGTAGGTGTTTTGGAATCTAGAGTTTAAGAATTGAGCCATGAACCATTATGTCCTCATGCAAATGCAGAAAATACAAAAATTCTCATAGGAAAGGTTTTTCTGCTGATTTTAGAGCAAAGTTGCTAATTTTAAGAGTTATTTTCAGGGGTTTAGTTTTGCAGTCATCAGGAAAACTATGCGATATGGAATTATTTGCACTAGTTTCTATGATCTTTGCTTTCTATTTTTCTCTTTTCATGGTGATCTACAAAGTCTATTGCACTGCTTATTCTGTGTCAGATCTGATATATTTATAGAAGTAATCTGAGTACTGGAATCACCTTTGGCAACCATAAGTTTCCTGAAACTTATGACATGAGATTTGCACATGGTATGAATGATGCTGGAGAAGATGAGAGGGAGAAATGTACTGGAGAAGTAAACTGTTTGTTCAGAAAGGAGAAGGCAGAAATCAACTGAACTATCTCTTTTGTTGACTCTTGGTTGGTATCCTCAGCATTTTCATTGAAACCAGTCAAATCTTTTCAGAGATGTTCATCTTTTATTGTTAGTACCAATCTCCATCTCCTGTGGCTGTGATAAATCCTCTTTGAGCTGGAGTCCTTGAGCTGTGCATGATTCCTCTGTGTCATTACTGAAATATTTAAGGGGCTAAAATGCAGAGGACCTTTCTTTTCACCTTCTCATTGAGACATAAGAAGCAAAACTGTTATCTCTTTTCCCTGTGGCAAACTCTGTTCAATGGAAAGAACCTAAGCTTTGAGCTTGGGTCTGGAGCTGAGCTGTATGTTTTTCAGTGAATAACAGAAAATAAACCTTAAAATGTTACCAAAAAAAAAAAAAAAAAGGCTGCTGGAATTTGCTAGTGAATGTATGTTGCAGGTTCTCTTTTTGTGTCCCATCTACCACAGATATCTGACTGTGTCAACACTCATACAAGAATTTTCAGGTTTGACATACAGTGGTAACACATGTGGTTTAATTCTGGAGGTTTCCCTGGTTCAGTATTCAGAATATTAATTAGCCACCCATGAGGGACTCAGAATGTGTGTGGACACCTGGTGCATTTGTCACTGCATCTACTGGAGGAAGTACAGTTCTTTAATTAGCCACACTTTTAGTCGGCCTCCTTTGGAGACCTGCACAGATAATTAGTGAGAACAGCCTGAATTTTCCCTTGAGTAGGAAGGCTGTGTCTCTGGCTTTCTTCTTTGGTCTGCTACCATCTGCTTATCTATTCCCATCTACTGATGAGTTTTGCAATTTAGTATTACATATTGATGACACCACAATTGCATTCTGGTGCAGGAAGCTCTGCAGGAGAGAAGTAATTGGATTTGTGAGACTGGGAAACATAAAATAATTCTAAAATTATTTTAGGTGTACATGATAGGTGCTCTAAGCTACAAACAATGCAGCCTATTTGGAGGCATGGAGATGAAAGTGATAAAAGAAGGTTATTGGAGTCTGTGGAGAGCTGGAAAGAAATAAGCTATTTCTGTTTGGATCCTTTTGTGGAGTGGATGTGAATATAGCAAGCTTTCACTCATATTGCTCTTCCTGGCATCAGTGAGGAAGAAACCTAACCCTTTGTGGGGATCATGATCTGTATCCTTTCAGGACTGGATAAACTGAGAGTAAGGAAAGATTAGTTCACTTGATCTAGAACTTGTGTGTCCATCATAACCTAAGGTAAAGTTCAGGTTATCAGAGACATTATGTCCTGGGCAGAACCTTGATGCAGTCATTTTATCCACAAAATTAGTTTCTCACTCCATAGTTCTTACTATTCTGATGGCTCTTTATTACCAGAAGGAGAGACAAGATTTTACTGAAGCAGTGAAACATGTCCAACCTCTTGCAAGGGTCTACCTCTTCTAAGAGTCAAAATCAGATTAAAAAAAAGATATTTTTTTCCATTTGACCTAGCCCCTGCAGAATCAGAATCTGCTGGTGAATTAGAAACAGACAATTTGAACGGTGTTGTCAGTAATGGAAATATTAAGCATGCTAAGTTCTTGTTAAGATTAGAAATTTTAGATGAGTATTTGTCTCTCATCCGTTATCGGAGACACAACCCAAAATACTGCAGTAGAGGGCAGCAGTGGTTCTCAGTATGTAGCTAAGACAGAACTCAGAGGGCTCTAAGGCCTGTAGCAGTTGCATTACACATACAGTGTAACTCCTCAAGGCTGACTGCTCTCTGAAGGGGGTAAGTTGGCCAAGTCCTTAGAAATTTTCACCAAAAAGATCAGTACTGTGTAGTCAGAGAGGCCATTCAGACATTGGCTTAGCTGCATTACAGTATGTACCAGCAGCATGGATAGCCCATGAATAGAGTTCTCCAGGTGTGATCTGAGAATGCAGATGCAGGAAAGACATTCAAACACTTTGTGTCTTTAAGTGGTGCTTGAAAAGTTTAGAAGATACCGATGAGCCGCTAACAGTCAATAATCAGAGCAGTTTATCAGAACTGTGGGCTAGTTTCCTGGCTTGTCACTGTCAGAGATGCACAGCTCCAAAGGGGCTGTACTAATGCCTTTAAATATGACTAAAGGAACAAATAAGTCAAAACTTAGCATGAGAAAATCCTGTGTCAGTACGTGTGTCCCCTTTGGGCAGAAAAAAATAGTCTAAAGGATGGGGTCAGAGCATGACATAAATCCTCTGGCAATAAAGGAGATGAGAGATGGGAAGCAGCCACAGGGCCACAGAAGATAATTCACAGAACAGGATGCCACAGTTCAGGGAGGGCTGCAGATGTATTTGAGGCAGGACAATTAACAATCTCCTTATCCTGTACAGGAAATCACCCACAATCTTTCAGTACACCTGAAGTTTTAATTCACATGAAGCTTGAGATTCTCACAGGAGGATTACTGTCTTCCCTCTTTATTTTCTTTGGCAGTGTTTCTTTGGCAAATATGGGTATTTTTGAGGATTTATGTCATATGAGTTGTCTCTTGACATGCTGTTTCCCTCTTGGGAAGGAAACTACATTCTTGGTGTGAAGTAGAGGTTTTCAAGATGAGACTGGATGTGGCACTTAGTGCCATGATCTGGTAACAATGGTAGGGTTGGACTCGATGATCTTGGAGGTCTCTTGTAACCTGCTTGATTCTATGATTCCCTCCAGCTACTCTGTGGAGGTGATCCCTCTGCTCAGGTAAGAAATGCATTACTAGAAAGACAGTACTTATTTTGCTAATAGTCACATATCATGGGAGAAGGTACTTTTTTCTAGGCCATAGATCTAACAGCTTTCAGTAGACCTGAGAATATGCAAGAAAAATACCCTGTGCATTTAAGTCAGCTCAGGTATTTCTGATGTATTATTTGGCACATACCTTTCTGTGACAAATAGTCACAGAGGAAAGATGACTGTATGCCAACACAATAAATGTGCAATACGAAATACATATTGCAACTTTCTTGAGCATATTGGATACTTTAATACTTGAGTGTTTCAGGAAATACTGTCAAGGCAACAGAGATCAGTTTGGTTTCTCCATCAGAAAGGAATCTTTACTTGTGAAAAATTACTCATTTCCCGTTAACCCTGGTGAAAAAATGTTTTTAGCAGGCAAGAACAGCATAGTGAAAGTGAGGACTTTTACACAGACTTTCCACTAAGCTGTGGTTTTCATAGCTTCAGGGCTTGCCTATTGAAAGATGCCTATCTGATCCTAATCCTGCAGATTTCTGCATAGACATGTGCAGCTCCACAAATCTGAGTACATTTCAGCATGAATTTAGCCATTTGAAAGACAGCAGCCTAAATTATTTGTCTAATGTGGTTTTCATGCACAATGTAACTATTCCTCCAGGGCTTGATTCAAAATATGTTAAATCATTGAGAAACTTCCCATTGACTTCAGAGAGTGGCAGATCATGCATGTATTTCATCTTTGCTTATGTAAAGTGTTTTACAAAACTTCTTTAAGTTCTGCAGAAAAAAGACATGAGGGCAGAAACAGGTGGATGTTTTGCATGAAATCATATGGAAAACCTGAGAATAAGATTTATTTTTTTGGCTGTGATGGGTATGAACAGGGTTTGATCTCATGATCTAGAGATAGAGATGTATATATCTGCTCTCAAATGCCTCAACCATCTTGCTACTCTACCCATTTATTTTTATAGTAGTATTTGCTTAATATTAATTGGCAAAAAAAATCACCGTTGTGTGATTTCTCCTGGCTGTGCACAGCTCTAGTTCCTCTTCTGAGGGGCTGCTGCCTGCCCTGGGTTTGCTTCCTGTGCACTGTTGAAACTTGCACCCTTCCTTGTAAGCAGTGGCACAGTGCCATGTTCACAGATGGACCTGAAAAGAGAAATGCCAGAGCACCAGAAGGTTCCCTTGACTTCAGCCTGCAAGGTCAAGTTCTAAATATGTTTGTGATATTGTAATTTATGCTGAGCTTCTCCTGATTTTAAAGAGGAGCAGTAATTTAAGATGGGGTACTTAACATGCAGGGGCTTTAGTACTTGTAGATACTTTAATTGCACAATTTTAAGAGATCTGTGCTGTAACTAACTCTGAAAGATGTCAGCTCTGAGGCACCTTGACTGCTGAACTTAGAGGGGAAAAAACAGTAATTATGGGAGGGGAAAACCAAACAAACAGTGAAAGCTGCTGCGTTGGCTAAGAAAATTATATCTATATTTAAGAGGCAAAGAATGTGAGCCAGAAGAGCCTCTAAGTTTCTTCAAGTGTTGTTTTGAGAGCTAGATTTAGAAACCTGTGCTGTGAGGGAATCATAGAAGTTTCTGCTGATTCTTTACATGTGAATTAGTTAGTTCTAAATAAATAAATGAATTACAGATGACAGAACAACCTTGCTGGTTCCCATACAAACTAGAAATGAATTACTTGACAATGCCTGTCTATGTTGTTCAAGTGTTGCCTTCTGCCAACACTTATCCATGTGAGCAGCTATGCTCATGTGAGTATTAGCATTCAGATGCTTCAGCTGATTGACTTTTCAGGGAAACTCAGCAGCTTCCATGTTTAACTCATACATTTTAAGGAGACTTAGGCTCATAGCTCACATGAAAAAATGACCTTTCTCTGCAAAGATTCATGCAGTACACACTTAGGCACTTCAGTACAGTCATGCACCTGGTCCTGTGTTCTTATAACAGTGCACTTTCCAGATTGAGGAATCATGTAGAGAATCTCTTAAACAGAGATCTATTTCAGATTTGTTCAGAAATGTTAAGTGAAAGACTAGCATATATTCTTTGTTGAGTTAATCATATTTAGCAAGGCTGTTTTCATACCAGTTATGCAGGAAATATCACAAAATGTGTCATTTACTGGATTTTAATGATGCAACCTGTACTGGTAATACAAGTCGATGCAAAGTAAAATTTGAAACACTTTTATAAATGAAGCAATTAATGAACTGAACAAAGAGTGATGATAGGATGGATCCAAACAGGTTTGGTGGTATGTGAAAGTCACGGTGAAGTAATATCCCTGAATAATGCATTGCCACTCTGTTTTCATAGCACTAGGTGTATACTGGTTTGGGTGTTTTGGGAGAGATTTTGCTCTCAACCAGTATCTCCCAGTTACCATTGTCATTTTCACACACCGTAATGATGCAGGGGAAAAGGCCACAAAGCATATGAGAAGCAGCAGTGGAGTTTAGTGCATGCTTTGTTAGTTCTGTGATTTGCTTTATTTGTGTTTAATTTTACTGCTGTTAGAATAAATGAGAAGACATGAACATGTTACTTGAGCATCTCAGGTAAATGATAAAAAAAGGCAGAAGCACATGCTGTGGTCATTTGCCCTCTTAGACTGACAGGTATATACTGCAGAGCACAGGACCTTTTTGATTGTGGAAAATACTTATGAGGGGTCAGATAGGGTGAGTGCACAGAGCCCACTGAAAATTCATCAAATATTCCTAGAGTGCATCTAAAGCATGATATCACCCCAAAATCTGCCAACAGGACAAAGGGATACATGTACCAGTGTGAGAAGTGACCCCAGTCCTGTCTGTATTAGTCTGAATTGAGCTATTATACAATCTCACTGTAAGTGTATCTGACAAATTTGGACTAACACCCAAGAGGCTGTATAAATTCTTCAGAAGCTGTGGAAGTAATATTTAATAACTTCCAGAGAAAGGGAGCACTGAGTTCATACTCAGCAGATGCCTATCCCCAAGGGAAAAGCGTTCTGAATTGTATCAACTGCAAACAGTGACACACAAGTGATGAGAAATGGTCCTGCCCCTGCCTGGGCCAGTGTTCTTCCCCCTTTTCCTTTTTCAGAGTGGGTTGGCCGAGTGGCTGCCCGAGTGGGTTTGATGTGTGGGGAGGGTTCTTTGCTTGTTTTGGTGGGTGTGTGCGGGAGAGGCTGAGTGGGAGCAGAGGAGGAGTGAGGCTCAGCGCTGGGTGCAGCTCCAGGCACAGCTCTGAGCTGCTTGGGTGAGAACACTAACCAGCTGCACATCGCTTTTGCTAGTGCTCCGATTTGGACAGAGGTGGAGGAAATCTGCCCGCTGGGCCGAGGAGGGAATGGACTTGGACTGAAAAATTATTATCAGAAGGTAAACCCCTTCCTGCAAAACTAGATCTGAACTGGAAGGGGTCATGGCTTTCCTGCGGGGGGAGAGGGGTGAGCAGCTTTGTGATGTGACTGAATAGCTTGTCAGTGGGATCATAATAGGGTACTTGTACTTTTGTTCCTGTGCACCAGAAGGGGTTTTTTTTAAAGGCAGTGTTTAATTCTGTGGTTTAGATAAAGAGAGGGCAGCTAGCAGGTTTTTATACTGCCAGGAAGAGAAGAGAATGGCACAGAGCTTGGGCTGGTTCTGATTGCAACTGATGGCTGATGTATGGAAGAACAATAGGATTCTTTATCTTAAATAACTCTTGATATAGTTTCTTGGCTCACTTGATCACTTTGGAGATTTGTTGAATAGAAATTAGGTTAGTGTTTGTTGCCAGTTTCCCAGCCTTTTTGCTGAGAAACATATTTTATCACTTACAGCAGAACACTGACTTTTTTTTCCCTAATGTGGAGTTCGTTTGCATGAAAATGGGGAAATGAAAAGTTTAATAATAACTCAAGACATGGGTAAATGTTAGACAGGTTGTCTATGTAGCTGAGTAGCAGCATAGATGTAACTTAATTTAGACTAATCTTTCCTGAAGAAAAATATGCTACTGTAGCTGCTGAGAACAGGACACACCATGTACAGGATCAAACATCTAGAATAAATATACTTCCAGAACAATAACTTAAATCGTGTGATATAAAAATCTTTCTAACAGGATTTTGGTGGTCCCCTCACCCTCCATCAAAAGATTGAATTTGGCGGGAGAGGCATCTGTAGTTGGGAAAGACTTGATATATAAAGATGACAAAAGAGTATCTGAAGTTGACAGAGCCCTAACAGAAGTTCAGTTGCTATGGCAGCATAATCACGAGGCATTAACTTCTCAGCAGTGGTTTGGAAACCATCCTTCAGCCAATTTGAACATCAATAGGAAGGGGAGGAATGTTAAGAGGATGTAGAGATGGTGAATAATAAGAGCAGGTTGTAACAAGTAATTTGAAAAAATAACCAATTAAAGCTTCCTTATTGCCACAAAGGGATTTGTGAAATCTTGCAGGTGCTTATAAAATCATGGCTTATCTGTATAAATTGCTTTTGTGAGCACAGTGTTTCTGATTAGGATCTATATTTTCTAGCAAAGCATCTTTATTTTTGATTTAGTTAAATATTCTCTAGTGTGTTTCTTGCACTAAATATTGCTGAGAAACTTCAGCAGACTGATCAAAAGTCTTTAAAATGACATATTAGTAGAGGCATTTATGTTAGCATAAAGTTTCTTGCTGCCACCACCAGCCTTGTGATACATAGCCATTGCATGTGTTGCACTAACACACAGCAGACACTTAAAACAAGTAGCTTTGTCATATCTCAGAGGTGCACAGAACACAGGTCAGTTTTTAATAGAAGAGTAACTTACCTGGATGAATTTATTGTTCATGTTACATAGCTGTATTAAGAATTCAGTCATGTGGTCATCACTGCAGAACACATCTTGTTCTCCTTTTGGAGGAGACTACTTCAGGGAAAATACAAAACTCTGTTTTTATTTTGTAGCCCCCATTACTTCTGTTCATCTTTTAAACCTCTGCATTGTGCTGGTGCTACCTGCCACAATCACTCACAACAGAGATACAAAACTAACAATGATCCCTGCACCAAAGTGTTAGGACTAAATTCAGAAGTTCCTCCAGCATCATTGTCTCACTGTCAGTTGGGATGTGGTGATAAAGAAATGTGACAGTTCACTCTGCAGCAATATGAACTTATTTCAACCTGTTACTTTTTGTTTCTCCTGGACTGAGATTACAATGCAAAATGAATTAAGTGGTGAAATATTTTTTGTAAGGTTGGGATTTTTCATTTTTAAGTCCTTCCTTAAGTCTTCCTATCCGTAAAGAGCTCGAGACTGACTTCTAGAAGAGCAGGATAGTACTTAGACGGATCTCCTGTAACAAGTAATTGTTGGGAAGAATGCAGCAATGACATGTTTGAAACTTGAGAAGTGGAGAAGAGCCTGTTGGGGCAAGTCTGTAGCTGTCACCTGTTTCTAACAGGCTCTGTCTGGGTACTGTGCTCAGCATTCACTCTCAGAGGACTCAGTCCCCTCTCTCTTTTGTCTGCTTTGTCTGGGTGGTTTCCTGAGGGGGGGAAAAAAAAGGAAAGAAAAGCAAATACAAAAGCAAAAGATATGTTTGGAATCTCTAGGGGCTTTGAACTCCACAGAATTAACACCTGTTTTTACTAAGCAGGTGTTTTACAGATGAAAAAATATGACCACATGAGTATTTTATGGGTGATTAAATGTTTGAAATGACCACCTGGAGTACAAGATGAAATATTTTAATTCCATGCTCATGCTTCATTAGAAGATCATACAGGTCTAATGGTTCTTTGGATAGATATCTTGGATGTATGGCATTTATTACAAGCCTTTTTCTTTTTACAAGGGAGAAACAGCACATGGCAAGAGATGCACTTTTTCATCACCAGCAACACAGATACTCTGGTGTTTAAACTGGCTGTGAAACTGGTTTGGGATTCTTTGTGGTTTGCAGAGGTCAATGAAATGAGTGCCATAAATCATTTGAGTCTAAGTTAAGGTGTTAAGAAATTGACTTTTACATGCAGGATTTGGAGAGAGAGATTTGTTATGCACAAAGATGGATTTGCTGTTGTTTAGAGTTCTGTGAAGTAATTGCATCCTGGCTGCAAAATGTTTTTTTCCTAGCAGTGAGGAGGGTAAACACTGAGGCACTGAAAAACTTTAAGTGAACTTATCATCACCTTTGAACTGCTGCTATTGAGGCAAAATCATGGAGATCCTGTACTTGGTTGAAAAGCAAATTGGCAGCACATGATGTTAGATATCCCTTTCTGCTTTATGTCCATCAGGTCTTTCGTCACCATAGTAATTTGTTGTATCATGGTTATTTTGTTGGAATAGTTTTTCCCTGGTAACCAGAAAACGTGATTCTTACGGAGATGGAGAAAACAAGGTAGGGAGTAAAAGCCCTGTGTGTTGGCTCTAACAAGCATACTCTGATGAGATATTCATGCCAGCTAGGATTCAAAAGTGTACTTGCATAGTTTTGCAGCTGTAATTGGAAATCACGTGTATCAGCAGTGAGAAGACTGAAAAATAGGGCTAAAAAAAGGACTACTGCCAAAAAGAAAAGGCTCTGCTCTTAGCAGAGTATGTGTTGGTGGTCTGACATTTATTCCAAGTTATTCCATTTGAAAAAGAGACAATTATTTCTCTCCACTAATTTTCTACTGGTTACCTGTGTGTCCTTTGTTGCTTCTGTTTTAAATTTAGTGTAACATAAACATTTTGGCCAGAATTACAAAATGAGGATTCCTGAGAAATGTCTGGATATAGTCAAATCCAAGCTCATAACTGATATGGGTGACTCAGGAATGACTGGGAAGAAAAATATTAGAGGCAAACCCATCTGTTTCCTAGGTTGTCATCTGTTGTTTGTTGTGACCTCTTGCTGGAAGAAATTTCCAAAGGTAGCAGGTAGCATTGCAGTTAATCAAGGATAAAACCCCTTCTTTAGACTTTTTAAAGCATTATCAGATTAGACTAGTTGGAATAGGATGTTTGCTACAGGAGCAGACTCTGGTCACTAACAGAAAAACATATTCCCTGCTCAATTCACATGGAAGTTGTTTCCCTGTTAGAACAATCTATGAGTCTAACAGGTACAAGCTAGCATAAATTGAGTGTTGCATGTCTACGTTGTTCTGTGCAGGTTACTTTTGGTTTGTATTCTCTGGTGATTGTATGTGGATGGATTGTGTCTGACCTCATGCTTAGTTCCCTTCTTCCCTCCTTTGGCCCTTGCAACTTTGATTTCTCTGTTGTTTTTGGGACACTCCCTCTGAAGTGAATGCAGATATCAGAGTGGAGCCCAGGATTTGCTAAATCACGTGCCAAATCTTACATGGTTGCTGAAACAGCCTTCTCATGGACAACTGGAAAGACAGTTCTGTGTTAGATGAACAAGAAAATTGGCTGCAGTTATTTGGATCTAGTGCTGTGCTACACGGAGGTCCAGCAGGGCTGGGAGTCTGAGAATATGAGTTCTCTGCTTGACTCTGCTGCAAGCATTAATTTTGATCCAGGGTGAGTTGCTTAATCTCCCAGGCTGTCACTTGCTTCACCATTTGGAACGTGTTTTGCAGTTGTCCACTGAATAGGTTAATGTGAGTTTCGCCTAGTGCCACACGGAGCTCTTCTCCCAACCTTCCCCACACTACAGAGCCCTGTTGCAGTGCTGGGCTCTCAGGGTCAGTAGCAATTTTGGTGCTGATGCAGCACACCCAGCCACAGAACTTCTCCTGGCCTTGCACTTGAGCTGTCTCAGCGAACCACAAACCAGACCAACCAAAATTACCTTCTAGGCACAAGGCCCTTGCTATACCAGGAGTCTTGCTGCTAGGCCAAAACAGGTCTCAGCAAATTGGAAATTTTTCTACTGTAACCTGTGCTCTCTAGGAGCTGCCTGATGCATGTGTAAAAGCTCCTCTCTGTGTAATGCCCTTTGTAATGGATTTTAAGGTCAGAAGCACTTCTAAAGTCACATTGCTTGACCTTCTCTTTTGAAAATCATAGAGCTTTGCCCTAGAAATGAAATGAAAGGTTATCCTTTGAGAAATTATTCTGTCATGAAGACTGCAGAGTGATTTTAAGGCCAAAAGTTTTCCCTCTTGCTGATTAAATTACCTTTGCTTTTTAGAAACTTCACCTTAATTTGAGGTTAAATTTGTCTAATTTCAGCCTTTTGATGATGTCATAGTGTTTTCAGTGGGACTGAAAAGCTCATGCTCTTTCCTGCTATTACCTCCTTACTTTGCTTTTAATGGCCTGTCCTTTTGATCTAGTCACCTCTGAAGCCTTTCTCTGAATAATGATTTGACTCCCAAGTCCTTCAGGAAGACTCACTTTGTGTTGATGGTTCTCCACTGAACTCTCTCATGTAAATCCACATTGTACATGTGGATGCTCACCAGTGTTATAATGGTGATGCTGCAGCATCTGTAGTCAAAAGCAAAACATTTTTTCAGCTTTTTCCTTTATATTCTTTGTATCTATTAAGTGATCAGGAGAGCCAGCCCTTTCAGGTACTCTGAGAGCATTTTCTGGAAGGCTGTTAATGATATTCCTCAACTGCCTCTGCAGGTTGCTGTTGCCCACAGTATGATTCTGGGTCTCACAGGGCTCTGCTCTCTCGATTTCCAGGCATTTTGCATTAGACTGTTAGCACATACTTGCTTGGTTTAGATAGCTTAAACAAGCATTGCCTTTGAGTCATCAGCAGATTTACCAGGAAAGGTTTTATCCTTTTGCCTTGGCCAGCAGTGGAGGTACCTCATGCTGTGGGTAGAAGGAAGTAATCTCTGAGGTATCTGGCTCAGCAGAGCCTCCCCTGCTAATGCAGCCATCTGCCAGAGAAATGCCTAGCTATAATTTTCTCAGGACTCTTTGAGTTCATATTATTCAGGTCTCCTAATATGTAAATCTTGACTAGTGGCAAACACTAATAAAATTTTTTTTTTGCTCAATAAACAGTAGCAAACAGGAAAATTATGTCTTCTGGCATTGTCAAATACAGGCCCTAAAGATACAAGCCCTGAATACTCCTGCCTTTTCTGTGTCATCTTTCATCATTTTTCATCTACAGCTCACAAAGATCTTTGCCTGATCTGTGATTTTACTTTTTTTTCACACCATGCTTTAAATAAAGATTTTGATTGCCTTTAAACATACTGTTCCTAGTTGTTTCTTTGGTAAATTTATCTTTCTTATTAGTTAGATTTGTTTCTAATTTAATGACTTAGTCATTGCCTTTTTTTTTTTTTTTTTTTTTTGTTATGATTTTCTACCCTTTTTTTCTTTTTTGCAGGATGTCTTACAGTTTGCTGGGTTTTTCCTTTTATGGTTACTTTAAGACCTAGGAATATGCATGTTCCTTTCAAATTCCACATGCTCATATAATTACATATGTATATCTAACACTGCTCTTTATCTCTGTGTGGTTAACAAAATCAAGTCATGATCAGAATGGAGATAATTGGTAATTTTTGGAATTGGTAAGAAGCCTTTTATGTTAGGATGAGGTCAGCATTTATTACCTGCTGTCAGGTGCAAAACATTCTGATTTATGAAATAATTCTGTTGAGGTTTTGTAAGATACAAAGGAGGTTTGTTACTGACTTTTCTAGCTAAATTTCAGCAGGTTGAAGTTAGCTGTAGTTCTACTGACTGAGAAAGCCCTTTCTGGTTAAATAAACTAGTAATGTCTTCTTGAAGGACTAGTAAGAGTTGTTCAAGTTACTACTTGTTGTTTCAGAGGTGTCATTGCAGCATTGCAAATACAACTGCAGTTAATGTGATGTGCTGATGCATATACATCAAGGTCTGTTATTAGAAGTGCAGCCAGAAGAACAGGTCAAGGAACTAACAGTCACTTCATGTAGGATTTGAAAGGAGAGGCATGTATTTCACTTTTGAGCTCACATGTTCCCGAGAACTCCTCGGTCCTGTTATCACCTAATGACAGAAAACACGAAATGACTTGGAAAGTGGGAGATTCCTGGTGTCACGGAAGATTGCATATGGTGTGCATCCGGTACATAATGCATTCACCAGAGTCCCTGCTGTCCCTTGACTTGTGCCATAGAGCTAACACTGGGCAGCAAACCAAGCTAAGGGCTTTGCTTTGCTCTCAGCCTGCTGTGGCTGGTATGGCTTTCACACCCTGTTGCGGAGTCTGGTCACTCAGCTCTGCAGCTCAGCACACCCACACAAACTGGAGTCAGCAGAGGTGTTTTGCTGCCTAGTTGAGACAAAATTGCAGCTATTCCAGTATGAGGCTGTTTGAAAAGTCCCTTGGCACTATGGTGAAGTTACTGTAAAGTAGCTTTGCTGGTTAATTCTCATCACAAACTAATCCAGCAATATGAACGTGGCTGTAATCAGGTCCTTCAGTTTCTGAAGTATCTTTTCATGTCAAAAGTCATGCTGGACAAAATGCACACAAGATAAAGGAACATTGAGTTATCTAATGCTTTGTGAAGCCTAAAGATTACAGAAGATGTAGAAAGTCCACACCTGTGCTTATGAACTGGACCTGTTCCAGTATGGTTAAGAAACAGAGGAGGGATTTGTCAGGCCTTGCCAGGTACTTCCTGTTGAGGAGTTCAAAATTTAAAAAATCAAAATCTTTGCAATAAATAGGGTTTAAAAGAAAATTAAATGGCAGATAGTGGATTTTGCCTTCATATGCACCTAAAATAAGGGTAAGGAAGGCAGTGATTTCACAGATTTGTATTGTAATTAGATTAGATTGAAACTTAATAAAATCTAGCACATATATTTCTTCTGGATTATTTCTTGTTAACTACACGTTCAGTTAGTGAGATTAGGTTTGTCTGTGCATAAATCTAATGCAGGATCCTAACAGAGATGATGTTGAAATCCTGACAGTAGGTAATAAAGCTGTGTTTGCTATTGCTTTGCTCCTCTGTACTGTTCACAGCATTCCAACCAGCCACTTCGGGCTACAGTGGGTTCATTTCTTACTGTACTGACCTCCTGCTGTTGACTGTGTAGGTAACATAAATTCTTAACTTTGGTCCTGTGTGTGGCAACAGGTGGATTTACCCATAAAGAGAGAATGAACAGCTCCCATAAAGACCTTAGTTAATAGGTAAACATTTCACTTGTGTGTGCATCTTGCTCAACTTTGGGTGTTGAAGGGTGGTAAGAACTCTGAGCAGAGCTGACAGTGCAGCCACAGGTAACTGCTAGGATCTTAAAGTAAGTCCAGTTGATACTCAGCTGCCATGAGGACTGTTTATTCATGCTAGTAGAGCAGTTGCACAGGTGGGGGATGTAGCCTGGATCATTACTCACATCTTTGCTGTAAGGAAAAACTGTATTCCAAGCAGTGAATAATTGCATTGCTTTCAGCAGCAGCTAATGGGTACAACAATATTGTGTGCTGATGGAGTTAACACTAATAAGTTAGAAAGTTTATTACAGTCCATCTGTTATAGCATGACATTGGCAGTTACTGTTGGAATTCTGGGAGGTATTTTTGTGTAAAATCAGAAACTGGGCATGAATTAACAGTGCAAGTGTTCATAACAGCAGGGCAGCTGCAGTTTTGTCTTACCCAAGGCAGCACAGCAATCAATGGAAGGCTCTGAGGTTCTACCATGTCTCTCGCATGGATGTTGTCATTCAGATTTACAGTCACAGCCTCACGCTCCATTTCCCACTTTCCCCCAGTCTTGTGTATTGCAGCTCCATCAGCTTGGGAACTGCCAGTGTGAGCTCTGCTTCCTGCTGCTCTGTCCTGTTGAACAGAGGCAGAGACTGTGCCATGAGCAGTTTTATTGAGATGTTGTGACAGTGGTGTAAAAAACAGCTTAAGAAGGCCCTGATTTTAAAGATACTTATTAAACAAGGCTTTATCAGGCTAGAATTTTTTCAATGATTAAATTTTATTGCACTTGCCTTCCTTTGTTAGTAACAGAGAAAATTGTGTAGATTCTGAAATCCTTTGGAAGCAAAGGAACTGTAGTTTTATTTTTGTATCTGAGCACAGATATTTGTAGTGACTTGCTAAACAGATAAGAGCCTGGGAAAAATAAGTGGACAGTTTGGGTCAGGATGTTATTAGAAGCAAATTTTGGTCTTCATAGAGTTTATGCTGTTCCAGACACTTGTGAGATCACAGAAGCCTGCAGAGAAGGAAACAATGGAATTTGATGTTACACCGAACATCAAACAGGGTTGAAGGTTCTGTGACCTCTGCAAGTAATTAAAATAAAGCTTCTCTGGAAAATGGTAGGCTACTGCCACAGTTCCTGTTTTACAATTCACAACATTCCTTAAGGGGTTTAAAAGATGAGTCCGAATTATTCTTTGTGCTGCTCCTTAGTCCTTAAGAGAGTTAAGAAATTAGGTCATTCTCCTCAGAGTCATGATGGAAATAAATATTTGAATAGGTTTGTCCATCAAATGGGCCTGTTACACCTGTTCATAAAAATTTTAAAAGAGAGAAAAGAGGGGGCTGCTTTTCCTCTTAAATGTACTCTATCAACTCGTAACCGTTTTTGTGGTTTTTAAATAATATTAGAAAAGTAAAGCTTTGTACATAGTTAATAGCTCTGTCAGGTGACTGCTAAGATATCTTTGAAGGGAGAGTGAGTGAGTGCAGCTGTGCAAATGTAATGCAACAAATATGCACTTAATTGTGTCCTTTGGCCAGCAGAACATGTCTGGTGGTAATTAGTTCTTCCTCTACCAGACCCACTGGCATGTGAGCTCTCCTAGTGGGATTCTTGTTATTGTTCTCTCTGGCTCTTGTTCACTGTTGTTCTGGAAGGAAGGACAGAACTGAAGGCATGAGTAATAGGAAATCTTAAGCTCTCACGTTCACGAAAGAGGAAAACATGTATTTAATCAGACTAGAGCTTTACAAGCATTCAAAGAGTAAAATTTAGTTTTGTGGGAAGTGGGGGCAGAGGGGTTGGACTAGGAAAATACAGTCCTTGGCTTTTGAAGTGCTATTACCGTGGGGTTAGTGCTGTATGTGAGCTCCACACAGGTACTTTTTCTGCTGGGTTTGGGGGCACATCGTGTCAGCTTGTCTGCAGTTCCTGGGTTGGAATAATTCTTACCCACCACTGCCTTCCATAACACCTATGAGTAACAATACATTTTTGGCTTCAGGAGGTCCCCAAAGGCATTTTGAGAAAGTGAAGGCAAACGAGTGTGTTGTGCCTGTTGTGAAGAGGTTGGAATGTCAGCAATGTCAGAAGGGATTGTACAGGAGCTCAGTGCTTGGTGTTCAACTGGTGCTTCAAATACCTTCCAACCTTTTAGTTTACCTTTCAAACTCCGAGAGGTCTGTTTTAGCTGGATGCAGTGTGTAACACAGTGGCTGTGTTCTGCAACCTTTCTCACTCTGGACAACTGTGCAGGGTCATTACCCCCTCCATCAGACAGAGCCTTCAAAGGTCTCTGTAAACAGTACACAGAGGCTTTTAAAATTATTTAGTCAGCTAAGGAGGATTTCTGCGTCCAAACCGCATTTACGAGAATAGTATGCTGGAGAAAGGATGAAAATAGACTTTTGGGTCTAAAATGGTGATCTATGAAAAATTTGGTCTCTCATATCAACTATTGTTATAGGTCTTGGTATTGTTATCATACATAGTAGAACTAGTACTTTTGCTAATATTACATGGGATGTGTCCTCTTCAGTATATACACATCCAGATCCCCTATGTAGCTCATCGTCCATGAATCCTGATTACTGAGCTTCCAACTGACATCCATAAGCCTTAGAGAGGTGATTACATGGGTTTATTCTTAGGGCTAGCCATGAAGAATACATTTCTTTAATGGTTTTCCTTGGTAGTGTTACTCTGAAGTATTTTATGTAAGACATTAAATGTTACTTAACCTGCTTTGTAGACTGGGAAACTGAAGCTTCGTGTTGCTAAAGATTTGATTCAAGTGTAAGTCTTGACATTACCAGAATAAGCAGAACCTTAATACTATCCAAAATAATGTTAAAATCTGTATTATTTATATGAACATGCATATAATGTGCATATTGTGTGTAACGTATATATTTAGCAGTATATAGAAAATAAATAGAAAGCATATATGACTGGTCAGAGCAATCAGCGAGACTTGCAGAACCATGGAAAGCTACTCAAATCCATATAGTTACATTTATAATGATGCTTACAGTATATCTTTAAACACTGTTTCTTCATTCTGCAGTTCTAAGGTTCTGGAAGTATTTGGTAAATGAGTATATACTACTACCTTTTTTTTTAAATGTATTTTTTTCTGTCTACTGTGTTCAAATGGAATTTAATCTGAGAATCAATTTTGTATTTGTCAGTGTGAGTAGAAGATAAATAGCAAAGTCAGAAGAGGTTGTATGTTCTTATAAAGTGATAACTCATGTTCTTTGCTTCTATTGCAAATGAGGGTGCCAGATGATGCAGCAGAAAATTTATGAGCAGTGACAGTAACACATAGGGTTTAGTATTTTATTGGACAAGAAAATGCTGTCAATTCTTTCAATTCTTTTAAGAATTTGTATGCAAGTGACAGTAATAATGTTCAATATTATTTTGGTTGGTTTTAGCACTTCTAGCTAAGTAAAACCAAGGAATTTGCAGCAATTAATTTAGCTTACTCAAGCTTAGTTTAGGGACACTCCTCTAAGATGTGGGTCATAGTTTGTGCTTGATGGTTTGGATAGCCCTGAAGACCTCAACCACAGCTGAAATAGTTCAGAAGGGATCATAAGGAGTATGGTAAATCAAAACCCAGTGGCTGCATAGCTGTATTTTGAACAAGATTGAGAAGTCCTTGTGTACCAAAGCTAACTGCAAAGGATTTCTGGATGTGAACTTGAGAAGGGGTGAGGAGAGCTAGGCATCATGAGAAGGAAAATGGCTTTAACCCTCTTGCACCTTGGCTGAAGAACATTTGAGGCAAATGTGCTCTTAATTAATGTTACCTGTTACTGCCAAGAGATTGAGATGCAAAACTTTGTAGTCCCCAACAAGGTAGCATAAGATCACAGGAAGCTGCACATTGGGTGTACTGAATGAGGGTTTAGTAGCCTGAGAGCTGGGCAAAAGCAGATGTCTAGAAGGTGTGAATATTTCATTGCCTTGTAGATCCAAAAGGTTTTCCTAATACATTATAAATGACTGATTTTTAGCAACCATTTTCCCAGATGATCATAGCAAGTCAGGCATAGCAAAATTAGTCCTGAATTAGCTGAGATGCAGAATGTTGTCCAGTGGACACCTGCTGTAGAAAGGCTCCCACTCATGAGTTATAGAAACATTACTTAGGCATAAAACTCATTAAACTGTTTGGAAGTGCTCAAAAAACAGCTGCATCTATGTGGTATGTAACTCCCCCAAAACCTTTCCAGTGCAGGGTGTGTTAGCACTTTGAGTTCTTAAGGTTGTGTTATCTGGGGCGTGGTGTTCATTCACTCACACTAGGCTAAAATATGGCCAGTTGTTTCAGCCTTGGAGAAAGACCTGATAAACTTGAAACTGATCTCTTTAGCTGTCCTGAAGAGGCAGATGTACATCGTTTAAACTACATTCTCTTGACAGTAGTGTATCAGAAGTTTTTCCAGGAAGAAAGTCTTCAGATAGGCCACAAGTCTACACATAACAATGCAATGAATTCTGGATTTGTTTCTCCTGTAAGCAGTGTGGCTTTTAAAAACACGTAAACTGCTTGTAGCCATTAACAAATGAGTGCTTGAATCTGTGCTCTTTCCTAAAGAATCCTAAAAAAAAAAAAAAAGCTTCGTGATAAGGTGAAAAATACGTGGAATGTTTGTCAGATGGTGGTGGCAAATGAAAGAATCAATGCTGGCACTAAATAGATTGGATACAGACTCTTTTAGGACAAAGTATGGATCAAGCTAGGAGAAGTAACTTACCAGTTATTATGAATTAGCTGCAAAACAAGGAAAGAAAGCTCAGAAGCCTGGGATGTGGCTGCCAGAACAGCTATGGAAAACCCAAAGGATTGGATCCTAACTTCCCTTCTTAAACTATATTGCCTTAGGTAAGCATTAGGGTGCTTGGTAGGGAATGATTTCTTTATAAAGTGCTTCATCTGATAATGAATTGTTTCAGTCCTTTGGGTGTGGAATTTAGTAAGCATCTCACAGGACACAATCCCAACTCAAACAGGATAGCTCAAAGGTTAAATAGCAATAATACAACAGACCTGGTATTCTTCCAGTTTAGACTGTGTAGCTACTTAGCATTTAATAGTTAGTCTGTATGATCAGTGCCAAATATGAGCCAAAACCATGTTATTATTTATCTCAATAGATGTAACAAAAGGTTGAATTTAGTAATGTTGCAGTCTCAAGTATAATGAGGTGGGAAATGGTTTTAATGACGTTTTATAAATCAGCTATAGAGCAAACTAATATTTTGTGCATGTAACATCTCAGTGAATAAGGAATATTTGTGAAAAAAGATTTGAGGTTAACGTCTTTGGAAAGCCAGATACAATTTTAAAGACTTTTAGAATTCACTACTTGTCACTATTAAGGATAATTTCCTAGGATTAAGTATTTTTCAATTAAGAAGCCTGATGTGGACATTGCTTAGTTTCTGATGCAAAGAAGTTAATGCATTGATTGCATTGGTCTCCTAAGGAGAAGAAATCTCATTAATATTTGTGCCTTGATTTTTGCTGTCCTTGTGGGCCTGAAATCTGATCAGCTTTGCCTATTATTGGTATCAATGTATTTAAGAGAATGAATGACTCAGTGGATTTGGATTTGAGTAACAGGATCTAGGGCATTTAGCATCTTTACATCAGTAGTTCAAATTCAGCTCAAGCTGCCTGTGCTAGTGCAGCTTCTGAAGTCAGGCACCTGTGATTAGGTTAATGATTCCAGCAGTGGTTCTGGAAAGCTCTCTCCATTAATGTCAGCAGTGTCAGGAAGCAGGCCAAGGAATGAAATTGCAGGTTGAAAACTCAATCATTGTCTAAATCCTTCTGTAACAATGGAGCAATTGTCAAACATGTTGTTTGACCTAATGAAGAGGCGGAAGGTATCTAACTGCAGTGTGACATTCATTGCCTTGGACTCTTAGATAGATAAAGGTTTAAAAGTATGTTGGTCAAATCATGGAGAAGAAAGATTGTGATGTAGCCAGGAAATCTTTAAGCCACTGATTGCTTGAATGGGAAGGTGTGAAGGGAAAGGGCTGTTCTGTATTGTCTTGTTTGCTACAGCCTTTTTCTCCAAGCAGTCACTGGTGGCCTCAGTTGAGGACGGGATAGACCTCAGGGCTGAGGCAGTGTGGCAGAGCTTACATTCTCATCGCTATTGTCACATCATGAGGGCAATGTTGTATCATAACAGGTGAGCTAGAAGAAAATGGGCAGTGGTCTGTCAGCAGATAATAGGTGCTCACAAAGCAGTGCAATGCATTTGTCCCTCATATCCCTTTTTGTTTTTGTTTAGGCAGGTGACAAGCATTATCATCCAAGCTGTGCACGATGCAGCAGGTGCAACCAAATGTTCACAGAAGGAGAAGAAATGTATCTGCAAGGTAAGGAATTCTCCATTCCAAAACAAGAAAATCAAGACTTTGTATTTTTAATGCTACAGACCTCAGGAGATTGTAAACCATACCCATTTAATATGACTAAGGAGGCTATAGCCATCCTGTCTTTAAACCTTCTCATACTTTTTCACCTGAAACCCTTTTGCTCTGTTGGGTGCCCATACCTGTGGCTTTGCAGTGACTCTGCACCTCTACACCCTAGCTGAGGTAGACTGCTTGCTAAAGCTGTGTAGCAAAAATGATATTTGTTAGACTGCCTCTTAATTTGATATCTCATGGATAGCTTAGCACCCTGTCTGGTATATGACATACCAGACAAAGTGAAGGAGTTTCCCATGGTTTCTAATGATCAGTGTCTGTGCTCTTCTGGACCACACTCTAAACTGTAAAAGGCAATGGAAAAACTTGCAGAAGCTGCAGTGAGTTTGTTTTGAACCAATCTCATTTCCCATCCACATGGACACAGTATTTCCTCCAGTTCATATTCATATTTACTTGCCTTGCCTACTTCCCTTTTATCTGGTCACATCTCTCTTTTTATTCTCATTTGCTTCATGTATTTCTACAGTTACTTCTTTCTTATGTGTTCATTTTCATCTCCTCTTTCATGTTAACAGTCTCACACTCTCAGGTATTGCCAAACGTGCTTTTTTTTCATGATCTTCTCACAAAGAAAAGAACATGCTCTTTTCTTTGATTAAAAAGTATACTTGCCCTGAATCCTTGCTCTGAATACTCTTCTCAAAGAGTAGGTGGCACATTAACTATTAAGCTGCAGTTATTTTTATTACTTGCTGTAGTATTAATGTTGGTAGAAGGATGTATAATACCCATTTATGTAAGGCAGATATCAGAGTGAAAAATGCAGATACGTGTTGTGATTTTGTATATTGCACTTTTGTTAGAAAATTTGCTTGACGTAGAAAAGGGAAGAAATAGTGAAGAATAGAATGCACTTTTGTTAGAAAATTTGCTTGACATAGGAAAGGGAAGAAATAGTGAAGAATAGAGAAAAAATAATGAAACTGTGGTCTCAACCTTCTCTTGAAATCCAGAGGAGAGATTCTTTCTGGAGGAGTTCCAAAATAAGATAATATTGTTAAGGAATTCCTTTGAAGCTGACTTCTGTTATTTTGTAGTTTGTCCTCCCTTGCAGTATGTCTCTCTCATCTCTCAGTGACCTTACACCTTAGTCATCATCTTCCATCTGTGCACAGAACTGGATGTCAAATTGTGTAGTAGCTCTGTATTGCAGGATCAAGGACAGTCTGAAAGAGGGCTGGGCAGAACTACTGCTTTCTCGTGGCAGATTGGAAAGACTAATTTGAAAGCAGCAGTTACAGCATCTGACAACTAGTAATCTCCTTAGTTTCCTCACATCATAGTGTGGTAAAGTACAGGCAGAGTTCAATGTGAGCATCAACTCATCCTTTGCTGGTATCAATAACAACTGTTTGCAACTGAAGCCATTTGCTTTTTTTTTAAGAGTGGGAGTTCATGTTGTTTGGGCAGGCTTTGGTCTAAATTGGCACTGCTTCTACTTAAACTAGGCTAGATTTTGTCCAGGCCAAGTTCAGGTGATAAGAAAGGGGAGAGGAGAGAAACCTGGCTGCTTGATCTGTTGTTGTTCTCTTCTTGGCTGTGTCTCTCCTGTCTTTGGGAATCAATGTTTTTCATGCTCACACTGTCTCAGGGGAGGAGCAGCCCAAGTTGCACTGCTTTATTGTTCACAAGCTGTTTTCTGACTAAATAATGTTATTGCTGAGTATGCTCCAGACTGTCCTGCCAAAGCTTTCCTTGCTGAATTCAGCATGCTTTTAAGTGTGAGGACCTAAAATCCTTTCCTGTGCAAAGCTCTCAGCTAAAACGTATATCTGGACTCCATCCAAATCATTTGCTCCAGGGTGCAGAATAACAACATTCCAAGCATTTCTCTGAAACAAAAACACAACACCACAATAGTAAAGCTAGAACCAAAATCACATTGTTGCTAAAATACATGAAAGTAGACAGCTTCCATTTCACTTTTGATTGTCCTCTCCCAAGGATACGAAAGCACCGTGTTGGTATTGCTTGGTGCAATAAAGGAGCCTGGCAGGATTGTGGTGGAAACTTGTATAAGAAATGTGTGGGAAACCTGCAAAAGGAGAACATGGGAAAATAAGCTCTCCATCTTGGGGCTGTCTATGTTAAGGATGGTTTGAATAATGCTAGCAGAGATACTCTGGCTTGGCACTGCTCCAACACAGGAAAATGAAAAAGAAACAGCACCAGAAACTTTCTCTTTCCCACTGACTTCCTGGTAATACATTATTGTATGGGCTGCCCAGAAGGCTGTTGCCGAGCTGGGGTGTTGCCCAGTATTTAGTGGGATGCTGATCTTGAAATAATGGTACGTGCAAAGTAAAAAGCTGAATAAAGGAACATGCTAGTTGGTGTTTGCCAAGTGAGCAAACAAACATATGTTAAGAATGGGAATAACCACAATTTGCTGAACTGTTTCCGGTAGAAAAAAAGAGGAGTGATGCAGATGAGAATTTGCACTGTTCCAAACATTTCAAAATAGATTGGCATGTTTGGATAAATAGTATCTACTAAATGTACATGGCTCAGAGTTCAACAACATGAAAATATTTACTTCTTAAGCCGGATCTGTCTGCTTGGGGTTTTTAAATTTCACATCTTTCAAATCTCTAATTGTTTTGTGAAAGAAAACTCACAACTGTTAGCTAAGTTTCACCATGAAACTGACATCCAGATTCTTGCATTTCTTGTTTGCTTCTAGCAGCTGCAGCATTATCCTGGGGTGTCTCTAAAATTGTGCCAGTTTGTGATAAATATTGCCCAAAATGCAGTGACAGCTTTTTCTCTGGGGTGGAGATAGTTCAATAGAAAAGAATTATAGAATCATTAAGGTTGGAAAAGACCCCTAAGATCACCAACTCCTACTGTTAACCTAACAGTGAGGCACAGAGGAAAACAGATTATTTTTCTCAGGCTCACACAGGAAGGAAACTCATAGCTGAATCTGAGAGCTGGACCTAAACCTTCTGGGTCTTAGTTCATCCTTGAGCAATAGGTGTTCAGTTATTGTCAAGTGCTAATCAGATCATTTCTTGCAACATGAACTAAACAGCCTTATAGCATCAACTCCCTTCCACCTGAGTGCTTGGATCTGTCTGACCTCCTAAGCAAATGCACAGGCCATGCCTCTCTCCTGATCTCACAGGCTCTGTGGGGTCCTGGCTCTGAGGCTGCTGTCTGTTTACAGACAAGACTGTTGGTACACTTCTCCCTGTTGTTTGATGGTGTCCCCCTGCCAAATGCACAGTTTCTTCTTCCTCAGCTGAGACTCAAAGCCAAACATCTCAGACCCTTGATCCAAAGTCACAGTGTTCTCTCCTGTCTCCTGATGATGATTATACTGTGTTTTCCTGCTGGTCTTTACTTCTGTCTCAATCCATGTAAGGGCTTGTTAGAACAAAATTTCCAGGGGCCCTGACCCGTACCTCTCCTGGGCTCTCTGGGTGGGGTTTCCTCTGACTGCACTTGAGCTAATAGTCACCAGCAGGAGACCTGGACTTTGCTCTGTTTGGTTTCTTTGTGGACAGAGTGAAGAGGTGATGGTTCCCCCCTGCAGATAGTCAAGGCTCTGTATTGGCTTTGTGGTGACTGGAATGAAGTCTGAATTTGACTGCAGCTGCAGTCAGTGTTAAAAATCAGCATTAGTTTTTGCTCTGTTTCAGCTTGGCCAATACCTGCCAGCAGCTTCCCAGCACTGACCACAGTTTATAACTCTGTTCCAAAGTAGAACTGAAATGGGATGAAAATGCTTCTCACCCCTGACATCGCTCAGCCTTTGGGGACAGCCAGATAGTTCCATTTTTACGGCATTAGAGAGAATCCCATGTTTTGGGAAACAAACAGCAGAGACCTTGACTTTTTTAGTAGGATGTATAGCCATGTGGAAATAGCAGTGACACACATGCCACTGACCTTGCAGAGCGAGGGGTAGAAGTGTTGTGTGTGCCAGCAGCAGGTATGGTATGCTGTGATCTAGGGAGAGGCTCTTTCACATGCTGCTTTGCACCACCTGTCATACTGACCTCTCTGGCTTAGTGCAGTGGGTGGTGAGATACAACCCTGACTCTGCTACGTTCTGAATTTCTTGTTTTTCCTTTTGCATAAGTTCAGGGAAGAAGTGATCTGAGTAATACTTTATAGTAACTTAATATGGCACCTATTGCTCAATGGGCTTATAATCAGAACTTCCTTTTTACCTGTGGCGCAGTATGTAAGATCAGGTAATCATGGCCCAGTTCCTTTGCTCTTACCATCCTGCCAGAGGAACCCTCTGCTGTCAGTTCCTCCAGCTGGTGCTTGCTGACTCTCTGGAGCTGCTTGAGGCTGCTTGAGTTTTAATTAAGAATGTGTGCAAAGTGCTTTGACAGCCTTGGGATGAGGCTGCTGTAGACATGCCAAGGATTTGAATATTTTTTTGTTTCACTTGTATTTCTCACAAGCAAGACTTTAATGTGGATTACTCCCATAGCTCATGCAGATTCACCATCTGATGCAATGAAGAGATTCTCTGTAATAACTGATTTGTCATGACCAGAAGTCATCTGCTTTGCTCTGATAAAGTGGATTCTTTCCCTCCCTCAGGTTCCACTGTCTGGCATCCCGACTGTAAGCAATCCACTAAGACTGAAGATAAGCTCCGGGTAAGCTGAATTCATGGCAACGGCACACTATACATTTTGCACACACAGTAATTGAATGTTGTTTTTAAAAGAGTGACTTTTTCCATGTTTTTTTCGCATAGCTGTCACAACTCTGGCAGAATAAACAGTGGAGGCACTTCAGAGGTATTGCTCTGATTTTAAGGCTTACCACCTTCACATACCTGTCTCAGTGCACTGCCTTAAAGATAGTGTCATTTACTGACATACAGACGTGGCAAAGTATCTAAGACACTTCATTTCATATCTCAATTGTTGTGAGAGAGACTCTTAAGGAGAAGATATGAATAGGGCAAACACTCCCATATATTTTAGTGTTTTTGCACATCTGTGTAATTGCTCTATAGTTATCCCCTGTTCTGCGTGGTTATTTACAGCATTTAGACAAGATTGACTCTTCTTCCTTTGCATCCAAGTAAACCTCAGCCTAAGGTGATCCTAATTTGAATGCCAAGAAGAGCCACAGTTATCCTTGGAGTCAGCTCAGCATATCCAGACAAACTTTCTGGATCAGATCCTTGGTGACAATTATGCTGCACTGATAAATGCTCGAGCCTGGCTTTTTGCATGCACCAGGCAATTCTAAGCCCTTATTCACTAATTCATCCTCTGGACAATTTACTCTTTTTTGATGTCTCAGTTGTTTCCTTTGATCTTTTTTGATGTCTCAGTTGTTTCCTTGAATTTTGCTGATTTGTGAGGATATGAATATTAGAGACTGCATATGAATAAAATGTCTTTCAGACAGGGAAACTAAGAGGTACTGATGTGGAGATACCTGTGATATCCTGTGGGTTGTGTTTTCTCTGGGGTTTACTCAGAGGAAGCCAGATCCTTTAGCATTCATTCTGGTACACTGGTCTGTAAAACATCCCCTGCAGAGAATTTAGTATGATCATAGGTGATGTGCAGATAAATTCCTGTTGAGAAGAGTTCATGTTAGTGTGGGCAAAAGTATAGTTGGCCGTAGATGGGCATGTGGTCTAGCATGGCCAAACATCAGTGCAGGCACCATCTAGCATTCACACATTGTTCTGTCCTGACTTTTCATAAGAAATTGGAAAACTATGTCAGACTGGATTTTATTCCTCATTTAACAATTTCAGTCTAAGACAGTGTTTTGGCCATGCTTAAGTGTCAGAACTCTTGTGCTTTGTGGTACATGGTTGGGGTACAATACTTCCCTTTCACTTGGACCCAGGAGACTTATCAAAGCACTCCTGACTACACTGTGGCCAATGTGAGCCTCCTGCAGCTGACCTTATAAATCAGTTGGTTTATTTCCATTCCCCATGGAAATGGCCCTAGTCCTCTTCAAGTATTCTCCTTTTTTTTCCATCACACATTCAAGTGTGTCAATCTTCTTCCACCTCAGCTATTTTTAATTGGAGTGAAGTAAAGGAATTCATTCACCTGCAAGGCTTTGCCTAAATGAGTTCTTGCAGGAAAATGCAATGAAGCAAAAGGAGGCATATTAAGGAAACATCTAAGGTTACAGCACAGATATCCAGGGTCGCCTTGTCCTGGATGGGAGTTTCTATGCAGAGGTTTAATATGTCTTTAAAAGGCATTGACAAATGCACTGTACTGGAGCTGGCTGAGAGGTGGAGCATTTTTAGCTTCAATGGTACATCACAGAGAGCCTCTGTCTACTCTGGTGTGAAGTCAGATACTTTATTGTAAAATCAGTTAGAGTTCACTTTGGCGCATTCTTCGTTCTGTTGACTCAAATGAGAAGGCAGTAGCAAACAGGTAGGTACAGAAACAAACAAAACTGGGGGGAACTGTGTGCTCTTTGAGCATGTCAGCACTAAATTAGGAACTGTACTTTGACTGAATTACAGTTTCTTATGCCATATATGTAGACCTGATGTGAGAATTGGAATCTGGTTTTGGACTTGACAGATATCTGAAAGAGCCACTTTCAGGGCCAGGCTTAGATTTTCTGGTGGTTCTGCAAAAAGCCAGTGCCATCACCTATTTGCTTGCTGGGTTTCCTTTCCCTGTAGAGCAAAACAAAACAAACCAAAAAGCCCTTTTATCACTGAAGTCACTTCAGAAGTTTTCAGCAAGTTCTGTTTTCTCACAGCAACTGAATTTTGATATGAACTAATCAGCATTCTATCTGGTGAAGATCTGAGAGGGAGCTCATAAAAGCAATGGTTGCTTTAGATCTTTCCCCCACGGATATTTGTGGAAGATTCCAAAGCCAAAACAAGCAGAAAACAAAGCAACCATATGCATGTTACAAAAATATATATTGCTGAGGGGTTTATTTACAACTGTCTGGCTGTTCATGATTCTGCAGCAATCAGTAAGTAACACAGATACTGTAACACAAGTAGATATCAGTAACTTGATTGAAAAAAGAGCTTAACCACTGAACTGGGGAAACTGCTTTCCTTTTCACTCATTTTTCCCTTTTGTGTTTCATGACAGCATTCCTCATCTGAGTTCTTTTATCCAAAGAGTCTGGTTCTGCGCAGGCCACGCTCTGCAGAGGTTTGCTGTTGTGTTTTCATAGTGTTGATAATGATCTTCTTTACTGAGAAGATTCTTCATTATTGTCATTTGCTGCGCTTGCTACTCCTCCTGCCACACAGCTTTCCTGCTATCACTTGCCACCATGGGCACTGACGCTGTATTTTGCATCACGTGTTTCAGTGTTGCTTGTTAATTCTCACTTTTTAATTTTGTTTAATGAAATGCTTAAAATTAACTTCTTTTTTAAGATTCAGATGGGCTTTGGGGGGGGGTTTGTAGCATTGGTCTTCCAATATTCCAGAAAGTTGGTTTTCTTCTGTAACAAAAAATTAGAGTGCAATTATGAAGCAAATGAAAATGGTGAAAAGTATCTGACTTTAAAGCATTGGTTACAAAGAAATAGTTTTCTGTGAACAATGGCTTACCTTTTTAGAAAAAAAAATACTATCTGTTAAATCAGTTCTTTTTTTATGTGTTGACCAGCTACGCATGGATACTTTAGTTGAGAAAACGTTTACAAAATTCAAGGTTTGGACATATTCTATGTGTTGCTTGAGAGCATTTGCCTCTCTCTAATCTGGCACACACCCACATCTGAGTTGCAAGGTCCTCCCTGTCCTCTTGATTCTGGAGTAGCTTCTACTTTCAGACTTTCCTGAGTTTGCTTTGCACCTACAGACACCACCCACTTCCATTTCTTCTCCTTCAGGGCAGTACTTATTAGTTGTGTCTGCTGTGGGGGATGTGTGGCTGTTCTGAGTGCACGTACACTTGAGGTAGTTTTCACCTGTTGAAGTAAGAATGCATTGCAATGGACTTAGTCCAGGCTGTAGGCAGTAGGCTGATAGAGTTTATACCACAGGATTTCTGTTGTGTTGGTTTGTGCTGCCTTCACATCTCTAGTTGCGAAGTGGATGTAGTCATATGTCAGCCAGGGCAGGATGTCTGTGTTGCACCATCTGCCAGATGGTGTTAGGTGGGTAAATCCAATGCTGTGGTTCAGTGGGGATTAATGCAAGCCCTGTACCCTTTGTCCTGCACAGTAGTTTAATCACTTACCTACTCCTGAATGCTGCTTTCTCTGTTAGCTACAGATCTATGTATCAAGAAAATACAGCAATAAAGATGTGCTGCTCCTAAGGAGGGTAACGTCTCTTCAGTTCTAGGCTTTATGGAATTGAATGTTGGAGTCTGAGGACAGCAATCTGTGAGACCATTTCACTCATCTTTTAGGCCAGGGTAGTGACTTCTTTGCATTCAGCTTAGCATGCATGAATCTGAGTCTCCAGTGTTGAAATCCAGGAGCCTTAGCATTAAAAAAGCAAAGCCTATCCAATGTATTAGATAAATGTGCAAGGCAAAATAGGAGCAGCCCACATCAAAGTAAAGGTGTGTTCTTTTTCCTGCTTTGTAGACTATGTAGGATAGAAATAGCTAAGGGTCAGATGAATATCCTGTTGTGTAAATTTGGTCAGTATTAAATTCTGTCTAGAGTTACATGTTGATTATACAGAGTGTACCTCAAGGCAGATTTTGGCTTCAAGTGTTCTTCTGTAGATTAGACACAAAGATGCTATCGTTGCTGTTGCCACAAAGGTGGGCCAAAGGCTTGAATCTACATGAAAATTGTAGTTTGTAAGTGGTAAGGTGGAATCCTGTGAATGCTCTGAGAAGCTTGTGTTGAATTCAGTATGTTCTGGACTTCCCACTTTATTTTCTTGTTCTTTCCACTTAACCTACTCTTGATGAAGGCTAAGTTTGCATGAATAGTCTTGTAAAAGTTTTTGGTAACAGTGTACCTTCAGTGATTACATGCTGAAAATTCATTCTCCTCTCTGGCCTTAGTGTCTAGAAAGGAAAGAAAAATTAGTTTTAACCTATTAATATCTGTGTGTGAGTTTGAACTAAACCTGTCCACTAGTTTTGTCTTGATGCATACATAGTGCAGAGAAATAGTGAATGCATGTGTTTGCAGGAAACACTCTTGTAAGGAGAAGGGTACAGTTAAACCACGATAGGCACAGTGAATGCTCTGACACTGAGGGGCTTTATTGGCCTTGTATACAGCCACTGAAAATGACTGAAATCCATAGGAAGCCTGTGTTTTATGAACCCTGGTTCCAGGTGCTAAATAGCAGTAAAACCTCACAATTGATGGATCAGGTAGTCAGAGTAACAAGTGTTGTGCTGAAAAAGCCAAATCCCTTGTTGTTGCAAAGTAGAAGAAATTCCATCCTGTAGTAGTTTATTTATAAACATGCTTCATTTAAAGTAGCTTCTGAGGTTTAGAGAATTTGCTGAAGTGCTAATGTTAAATGTTATTAAGTGAAAACATATTCGTTCTCCTGCAGCTATTATCACCGCCTTGCATAATGAACTCTATCAAAAAATTAAGGCAGGTACTGTAAATGGTGACGATGCCTTTGTAAAACAATAGTGCATCCATTTGGCCAGATGTTCTTGGGATCAGTCTTGATCTGGTTGCCTGCACTTGTAAGTTCTTATAGAGCATGATTCTGAACATCTGTACTTAAGAATGCCAGAGCCACCACATTGGAGCAGCATCTGGATGATGTGAATGGCTCTAGCGTGGGTTTTTATTTTTTTTTAAGAAGTTATTTATTTAGCTGATGTACCATGCATGATGACATGACAAACAGAGGTAAATGCAGATGAACACCTTAAGCTTTTGCAGTCTAATATTAAAATACCAAGTTAATCAATTCGGGGCATATGCATGGGTGGTATGACAATTGAGCATTACATTCACAGTGAACCTAAGAGGATGAGCATGACAGTTGGTATCACCTCTGCCAGTCTGCAAATGAAACTGGTAAAGAACTTTGGCATTGAAGTCAAATGCATGGAATGAAGAACAAAAATGTAAAAATAAGAAGTCTGTGATAAAGTGGGAAATTCTGAGAAGTCTTGCAGACACTTTAGATGCTTTGTGAACACATTTTTCCTTTGGCTCCTTTAATGATATGCATGAATTTTTATTGACTGAATTTCTATTGATTTTTTTTCATATACTTCATAGTCTTTCTGTATTTGGTACAGACATCCCATATTGATATATTTACTACTGTTCCGTCCATTTGCGTGGAAGAGAAAAGAAAAAACTGATGACTCTTCTACTGTCAGAAAATGTGGAGAAGGCCATGTACAGCAAGAAAAGAAAAAATATTAGTTCTTCATAGAAGTTTGCTTTAAATTTCTCTGCACATAGCTGTCATTAGAAAAATCTCTATTTGAATCCTTCAAGAAAAATAACAGTCATATAAAAAAATCTTCCAGCTCTGTTTGTAGAAGAAGTAAGAAGTAGTAGAGCAAGTGTCACAGGACTGTTGTGATGGAAGTAAATACCTCTCAATTACTGCATTTGTATTTCCTTTTTCTTTACCTATTTTCTTCCAATAATGTGTACAAGACACATTCATGTGTTATCTCCACTAAAGGTTAAAGGTTACATCAGGGCTAGCTGCTATTCCTGTTTTACCTGTGCTCTGGTGGAATTTACACCCCACTGCAGTTACATCCATAGAGAACTTGACCTCCAGTGTGTCTCTTGCCACCTGTTAAGATACAAAGTCACAACGATGGTACACAGGGTCAGGGATTCTCGACTGCTAGTGAAGGTTTAATGTACAGTCTAATAAAAGCCATAGGCAGTCACAGATTTTCAGTCAGGAGCTATTACAGGTCTCCTAGGAGAGGAGCCAATCGTAACAACTAAAAGTATGCCAGAGGAACAGCTTATATCGAGGAATCTTTAGTGTGTGTTTGTTAAGGCAAGCAGCATAAATGTTTTTAAGTGCAGTGCAATTGTCTTTAGGGGAAAGTGCAAAGCTGTGAAGGATTCCAGACCATATGGGAAGCAGCAGAGTAGGAAACAGCCATCTGGGATGGAAACAGCCTGTGTGATTCAAAACAAGAAATAGGGCAAAGTGAGGCAGGAAGGGTGAGAGTAGATCTACAAGTCCTTTTTCATGCACTGTCTTCAAGGGTATGCTGTAAACATAAGAAAGATACAGGACTGGGAGCTGCAAGTGAATTTTTCTTTAATGAAAAGAATTTTAGCAGTGACACAAAGAGATGAGATTATGGAGGTGGACCAAGGGCTGAGAATTTCTTGTTTTCTGAAGCAATTGCAAAAGATCCAAAGGGTCTGCCAAGTGGGAAGAAGCCATAATTGCCTCTAACACTTGTTTTCCTACAATAGGCAGAATTGAGTAGACAAAACTCTTAAAGTATGTCTGCCAAAAGCCAAAGGTAACAGAGACACCCCTAACAGTACCCCAAGTACTTAATACTGTTCCCTATGTTGTAATGAAAACAATTGTTTTCCATAGCAACTGCAGCAACATGTTATATGTGTTTCCATTCAAACAGAGTGAAATGGCAGGATGGAAGGGGGAATAAAGTGTTTCTTAACAACAGCCAAATTTTCCAGCTTAATTCTTGTAACATTTCCATGAAACAAGTGGTTGTTGTTGGCTTTTTTGCTTTGATTGCATCATGGGAGGAGCTTAAGAGCAGCTGAGAAATTTCTGTTCCCTTTTGAGATGTAGGAATTTGCAGCTACAGAGAGAAAAGGAAAAAAACACGTAGAAGTGCAGCTGAAAAAGTGTTGTCAAACATTCTGGAGAGGATTTGTGACTGTCAGTCCACAGCTGCACCTCTGCTCTCTGTTTGATCTGAATTTTCATTTTTTTTGTGGAACATGCTCAAAGCCTTTTATTCCTCTGACCCTCCCTGGATGTGGTGATTTCATTTCCACAAATGAAGTCAGAGGAAGTTTGCTGTGTGATCCATGACTAGGCTTCAGCATTTCATATATGGATGGTTCCAATAGCTTTCCTGGCTATGAAATGAAAAGTAGAAAAGAAAGTCCCTGATGTCAGCTGAAGGATCCTTTCAGGAAGTGTAAGCTGAGAGGAGCCAGTAGCCTTGTTGTGTTCATTCCAGTATTTCCTAAGAAAAATCAGTGAGCCAGGCTGTCAAACCTTGTTTCTCCTCAGTTTGTGCCTGAAGGTCCCTTAGTTCAACATCACAAGCTGATGAGGTAAGGACTATTTACCAAGATTTAATTTTCAGTGACTTTAAAGTCTCCCACTGTACTAGTGTCATCAGTCATCTGCTGATGCATTGCCTTGTGATGGGATTTGGTTCTTTGCAGTTAGGGAGCAAAAATTGTTCATGGTTTCTCAGTTGCAAGTGGGATATTGGTGTGTCTGCTTCGTGCAAAGTTTAGGAGTAATTGCCACAATAGCCAGGGTGACTTTTGTTCTAAGAGATGTTTTTCAAATTCCTCAGGTTCAGGATCCCCCACATCTCAGTTATATGTGCCTGTTTAGTCCTGATGAGGTGTTAGAAAATCTACTAAGTGTAGCAGAGCCCTCACTCTGTAGGGATGGGACTGTTCTCCTGAATTTCAGTTTGCAGGACATTGTCATTAGTCATAACGATTTTTGCAGTATGGGGAATCATGACATTCCAGGCAACAGTTTGACTTTCTTGCTGCATCTTGATTGTGCTGCAGATGTAGGGAACAGCTCCAAGCAAAGGATTTCAGGTCCTTCTTAGAATGACTGAATTCGGCTCTGTATTCGTAGTGGAAATCCAGTGATTGAACACCTGGAGAGTGATAATGTGTGTGCTGTGCTCCTCACAACAGTTTTGTCTGCTGAACTGCTGATACCTCTAGTGGTTTGTGAACTAACGTCTTGCTAAAATGACCAGCAGGACTATCCTGGATGGTACTTTGTATGGCTCCTGCAGTGTCTCTGGCAGGTGTTGTTTGGTTTTGTTCATTATTGTTGTCAGTCTAGTCTTTGGCACTGTATGATTTAGAAAACCTCTTCCCCTCTCACAGCACTCCTTCCCCTACCGAAAAAAAAAGCCCACTTGCCTCACAGGATTGTGAAAGTTGCCAGAATGCTTGCATTTGTGTTGACATTTTTTCCTAAAATCAGTTAATTTCAAGATGTATGCAGATTTCTTCACTCACACTTAAAATTACCAATGTTAGTGGCTTCAGATTGCTTTCAAAAGTTACCTTTTGTTTTTCAGCCTACAAGAACATCATCAGAAAGCATTTATTCCAGACCAGGTTCCAGTATACCTGGCTCTCCAGGCCACACTATCTATGTAAGTATTCCCTCTGATGAATAAGCTGCCAAGGCATTGCTTGCACATGAAGTACTCATGCTGAAATGAATCACTTCTTTACTGATGCCAATGTCTTTATTCTAGTGGTTAAATTGTGAAAACTTTTGCCATGTACCTTTTATAACTACAGGATTTCAAGAGCAGGACAGGCCTTTTCCAGGTCACATTTCCCTTGGAAAGATACAGTAAATCTCTTGAAGTCACTTGGTGATGTGAAGAAGGACAGAAGGCAGATGGGTCATTTGCCTTTGTAAGGATCATGTGAGGAGATCTGTGCACTTTGATACACAGTATTTGAGAAATCTGCTGTCTGCACTTGGCAGGACATGGGGGCAAGGGTCAGTTACACTGAAAGAAGCCTGGCTGATCCAACACCTGCCATTTCAGAAGTCAGATGTTTTGCTTGTGAAAAGAAAGGCATTTTTACTTTAAGAACAAAAGTGCTAATAAGCATAATGCTGAACCACTGATTTTATAGATAACCTTGAGATTATATAGGTGAAAATGTAATGTAAAACACAGATATTTATCAGTTACATATATAATAACGCAGAAAAATGACCAAAATTACAAATCTCAAGTCCAGAATTTAACTCCAGTTCTTCTGTGCACTTGAACAACCATAAAAATCAGCTGATACATGAGAAATGTTCATACTGCAGATATTAAAACACAGAGCATGTACTGGAGAACTGCCATTCTGCTGGTAATATCAGCTTCATAAACTGTAGCTTATGAAATTTAGCTGCTGCTCAAAATCACAGTCTGTAGGGCAACATGGTGGCCTAGACGAGGGTCTACAAAAATTACTGTAGTACTTTATTTTAGATTAAATGTATTCAGACCTATTTGCAGTCTGTGGTAAAAATATTACAGAAATAACATAGTAATATACCTACATATTTTAAGGGTTAAATTGGCTTAAGGTAATTTTTTATATCTGGTAAATAAAGGCTAAACAGATTTGAGGCTACTCTCAGACAGCAAACTTCCTAGCTATTTCCAACTTGGCTTCTCTAGCAAAAAAATGTTTTGTTTTGTTTCTAGTTTATGGCAATGCTTAAGAACCACCAGTACCAGTAGTTGTTAGGGAGCTTGGGAAGGCAAATACATGTTAATCTGAAAATACTAGGTGCTAGTACTGAGCAAAACCAGAACTGAATGTGAGTTTCTTTATGCAGGCTTCTATGAATAAATAAAATACATAGTAGAAGTGTTGAAAACCAGTTTGAATATCCTCTTTCAGTTTTAATCATCAGTGTATTTCTGTAGGGTAGGCTAAAACGTATGATTATTTTTTCAGTCTTTTTGTAAATAAGGAAAGATACTAGCTATATAAACTAAATGTAAGGCCTCCTTCTAGCTCCTCCTAATGGGTGCAGCTGACTTTGGAACTCATTTTTTATCTAGTCAAGAGCTCCTTTGAGTCTTAGTGGAAAAAAATAGTTGAGGTTAGTATCAGGTAGTTTGCAGTTGGTAAGCAGCACAGACCTTAGTCAGGAGCTTGGATATAGGATGAGTGCTGAGTGCAATGTAATAGTTTTGCTTGGGAATTTGGATACCCAGTCCTGCCAGTCCCCCTTGTCTTTTTATTTCCTTTGAATAAGTTCTGTTTCCTCTTGTGTGCACAGTTACAAATTGAATTCCTGTCTGTGGTCTTCAGCATGGAATCCTCTTGTAATCTCTGTAATCTGCAAAGTAAATTGATGTTATCACATGTTTACATATGGGAAAACGAGCAGAAAGGTGAAAACACTTGCCTGAGGCCACAAACCCAGCCATTTGCAGAGCTGAAGTTTCCAGCTCACTACTGGGGATAAGAAACTTTTATGTTCTTTCTTCTCTAAACTGATGAAACACTGTGAGCTCTTGCAGAGTTGTCCTGCTGGAGAAGAGCAAGAAGCATTCGCTTCACATGTAGTGCCAAAAAGGATTTTTTCATAGCAACAGTGTGACAACAAATACCCAAATCCATAAACTGTGTAAAACAGAAATTGCCAGTGCATTTGTGTAAGTTAATTTATCTTCTGTCTTTGACCTTCAGGCAAAAGTAGACAATGAAATCCTTGATTACAAGGATTTAGCAGCCATTCCCAAAGTCAAGGCCATTTATGACATTGAACGTCCAGACCTAATTACTTATGAGCCATTCTACACTTCCGCCTACGAGGACAGACAGGAGAGACAGAGTCTTGGAGAGGTAATGAACCAACAAGCAACTCATTCTGCTGTGTGCTTTATTCAGAGCCTGCTTCGCTTCTAGCTGACACTCCTAGATGCTGCTGCTGCTGCTGTTCAGTGCTTTTTGTGTTTGATCTGGGGTTAATGGGAACAATCATGATGATGCCTCGTGTGGAACTGCACAATTAAACACCTACATTAACACCAGCACCCGGCAGAGGAATGGCAGGGGGGAGGTTTGCAGGCTGTCTCTGTGTGCATCCTCATAACTCTCGTGGATATCTTAGTCTCTGGGTACAGCCAAGTCCAGAACGTGAGGCAGAAGAAGCCAAGCTGCTGGTGTGCTGTGGAGTACCAATATCCACAACAGAGTATGAGGAATACCATGATATTCTGTGGCAGTAACAGGGCTAAGAGCAGCAGGGTGCTTTCTCTCACACATACTGAAGGAAAATACATTGCTGGAGCAGTTTGCCAGACATACTGGATAAAATCTGAACTGGGTCAGGATGAAGTGCTCTTCCACCTGGCAAAGCAGGTTAGTTGTGATACAGAAATACCTGCCTCACAGATATTTAGTAAGGATTCTTGTTTCATGCAGTAGTAAGAAAAAGCTGTCTAATTTCTTGTCTTAGATTTGTATTTAAAGGTATCATTCAGATTGTAGACTCCCCAGTTTTCTCAGGTGAATTTCCATAGCTGCAAATATTATTTGCATGATTCCAGTGCAGGTTGTGAAGCAGGTTTTGTCATGCAATACCATCTGTCTGTAAATCAGACTTCCTGAATGCAAATCTAAATGCCTGTGGAAATGGATTTACCTCCTTGCAATCTCAGTGACTTTACTGTCTATTACTGAATCAAGTATGAAGATGAGCTAAGGAAAAAAAATTACAGTAAATCATCCAGGCACCAGTGGTCTGCAGGTGCCCAGATCAGTGTGACTGACAATCTGCTTTCTTAGCAAAGCAGGTCAGAGCTGCCTCAGACCTCTCCTTTGTTCTTTCACGTTTTGTACGGTTAGTTTTTTAAGTCATAAGATAAATTGGAAATTCAGGAGACTGTTCAGCTCAAGAATAAAATAAGAGATTAACAGGTCAGAACATTACAGAATTTCCCACCTCCAATTGATGTTGTTAGTGAATCCAGCTTATTGAAAACCCCTGTGAGATGCATTGATGACCTCTGACCAGTTCCAACAGGCCTGACCCATTCCACAAACCTGCTGTGAACACAACTCTCTTGTTAGTCACAGAGGAGGAACTAATCTCACCAGAGAAGGTGAACTATTTGTTAATCCTTAAAGGGAAGCTCCTTACTGACAAAGCAGTGTGTTGGAAGCTGATAAAGCAGTATGGTGTAAGTTGTCTGCATTTATGCTTGTTCTGGGAATAAGCAAAAGACTTTGGGGTTTTCTTAGACCATATTTTCACCAGCATTAAATTCAGTTAATTTCTACTGACTACAGAAATCAGTTCTGGCAACAGAAGGGGCTTTCACCTTCTTTTCAGAAGATCTGGGTGTTTCACCCAACTACTGCTGACCTCTGTCACCTTGGGCAAGTTACCTCACCTCTTTGTATCTGTTTCTCCTCCCTTCCCTTGCCCTAATGAGAACTTGACCCATTGGGGTGGAGTGATCTCTTACCTTGTGTTTGTGTTGTGGTAATCGAGTGACAACAACTTTGGTACATCATATATCAGTCACCATCCTCTTTAAAAAGCGAAGGAGGTGGCATGTTTAGACATGGCAGGGATTTGCAGACTTGGAGTGATTTAGCCTGCATTCTCTTTGCAAAGGGTGTGTATGTGGTAGTGTTAAATAACAGGGGACCCTGAGTGTTCACTTGTACACTGTAAATGCCCTTCATCATGATTTTAAAAGAAGAAGAAAAATAAATTTCCGGCCTGAGTGAAGAAAGCTTTCTGAGTGTACAAGGGAGATATGCAGGAGCCACTGAAGTTAATCCAGAAATGGAGACGAATGTTAATTATGGGGAATTGGCTACAAGAAAAGGATGTACTTTAGCCATAGAAAGTGAGAAAATGCAGCATGAGGGTATCATCTTTATTGCAGTGGGAGGGAAACTCTGACAAGTTTCCCTCTCCTCTCTGTCCAGGGAAATCCTGATGGATTTTGTGGCGCTCTCCCACAGCGCCCCCTGGCGGCACGGGAGAGTCAGCGCGGGATGTACACGAGATTAAAACATACTAATGAGATTTGTTAATTAGTTTTCTGCTACCGAGGCTGACCCTTAACACAGTGGTAATGTTTCCAGAAACTGTTAGGAACTCATGTCCTTCGGGTCCTCTCACTTCTGCCCTGTGAGCAGCAACCTGATGAGCATTGAAGTCATCTTTTCTCAGCTCTGACCTTTATTGCATGTATATATATATATATATATGGAAAGAGAGATAGAAGCAGCATTTTACCTCTATGTCCTTTATTTCTTGTATTCTGACTGTTGAAAACACCGAATGTCCATAACAGCTTTCAGTAAACAAGCTGTCATAAAGTGTTAAAAGACTTTTTCTAATGTGATAGATGCTTCAAAATGAGCAGACATCCCACCTGGTAGTTTAGTTAAAAGGCAGTTAAATGGGGTTAGTGCTAAATGCTGGAAGTTGTGTTATAAACCTGTAAAAGTTTGCAGAAACTTCCCAGAACACACAATGACCTGTGGGACTTCAGGTATTAGAGCAGACCCTCAGATCTCAAAGCAGAAGAGCACTGAGCCTGTTGCAGTAGAAGTTTTACTGTACATTTGGTCAGAATGGGTCCCCTTCCCCTTCCCTTTCCCCTTTCCTTTTCCCATCTGGAGTCCTCACTCTGTATTTCCACTGGCTCAGTGTTCTGGAGCAGAGCTGTTTTTCTCAGTAGACTGTACCGTGTATTTCAAACTGACTATAGGGTAGACTCCTGTGATAGACCAGGTTTTAAAATGCCTCATAAACCCTGAAGTGCCAAGCATTCCTTGGCAGCTCAGAGTTTGAGATATGACAGTTCACCTGTGCATGATAAACAGTAAGTTGGCTTCACAGTGTGATTTCCCAAAAAGCAATGAGATGACATCAGGTCGTAATGGAGTAAAACTACATGAAAAATCAGTCTTGGATTCAGCATGCTACTTTCTGTGCTGCATTCCCAGTCTTAGGTTCCCGTGACTCCCTTATACTGTACCCATTACCTTAGCAAGTAAGGATGATGGAAATTCATTTATTTAGAGGAACATGTCAATTACTATAGATAAATGTGGGAGTGCACCTCACAACATGTGCTTTTTTTCATTCTTGTTGAAAGTTTTGGATTAGCTCTCTGTTTTTGTGGAGAATGATGCTCCAGAGCACTGTGAATGGTATGTTTCATGTGGAGCAAAGTTTTCATAGCTGCTGCTGTTAGATTGTAAACATTAGGAAAACAAGAATGTAACAGACATTCAAGGCTTTGACGGAAAGTAGCAAAGGGAGTCTTTAAAAGCTTTGTGGAAACTTGCTAAAAAGTTTCCATTTCTGTATCCAAGACAAAAATGCTGCACCTTTGTTTGGATACTTTGCATTCTCAGTGTCACCAGCTCCGTGAGAGATAATGGTCTCTCAATACAAGATGTATAACTAGATATTTCTTACCAGAAATTCTGTATATGTTTTACGCTACTCCTGTTGTACATTCTTGTAGTAGTTAGATGAGAATCAGCAGTTTTGCTTCTGAGATATCTTAATAACTACATAATTCTGTAATAATTGTGGCCTTATGTAAAAGCATAATGTCTTGCCCAGTCTATTATGGCAAATAATATTGGAGTTTAGTGCACAAAGGAAATAATTAAATCCTGATCTTCCAGCTTCAAATTGTCTGGTGGTTAAAGGGCACATAACTGCTAATTATACATAGCCTTTATTCTTGTCTCAACCATCAACCTATGCATAATCATATGTTTTGCTTCTAAAAGTATTTCTTGCCTCAGTTTCCCTACCTCTTCTCATAATATTGTGCATATTTCTGCCCATTGGCCTTTGTGCAGTTCTTTCAATACATATGCCTGTAACTCCTGTCTGTTCTCCTTACGTAACCATGGAGGAACAGGGAATTTTAAAGGAGATCATATCAAAGAAATGCTGATGACAACTACGTGCTCCTCTGCATGGGCATGAAATGTAAGGCCTTGCGGAGAAGCACATTTTTGCCAGAGTGTGTGCGTTGGAGGGAAAACATGCTTCACCCTGGAAGATGTTCTGTATTTTGATTTCCCATGCAAATCTCTGAGTTCAGTTTGTTTACTTTTGATTTCCATTTGAAAGATTTCTTCATAGCTGGCATGGTTATTAATTTAATAACCTTCTCTGATTTTGATCTTTACAGCTATGTTTTAATTACCACAGTGATGAGATGGCTGAGATGATCTTGCATGATACTTGACTGAATTAACCATGCTTATAAAGATTCTCCCAGAAATTTTAAACTTCAGTGATTTATGGACCAGTTCCTGAGCAATGTGGAAAAAGCAAACTCCAGTGCTGGAATGGCCTCAGTAATTTCTGCATTGCCACTTTACGTTGCCATATATCAGAGTGTCTACAGCAATGTTTAGATTACCATTTTCTGGCCCAGTGTGTGCAATGATATTTCATAACCTTGTTCTTTATGTTTTTTGCAGTCTCCAAGGACATTATCACCTACCCCTTCTGCAGAAGTAAGTTTGGTGGAACCTTTGGGGGCCGTATCTTGCTGTGATTAGAATTATTCACTTGAGCAAATGCAGGTGTTGGTTTTGTTATCAGTCTGATCCACGTAGACATGTTTTCTGAATATTGAAACTTTGGGAAATTATTTCTACGGAGAGCTCTTTTTGACACATTGTACAAAAAATGAAGGTGCCCCTCTTCCCCAGCTGGTGTCTGTAGAGCAGAGCCCTTTGTCCAGCAGGCGTCACTTCTGGCACATTCCTCCTCCTTGTGGCACAGGCAGACTCACATCTCCGGAGCTGGATGATTTACATGAGATAAAATGCTGCTCTAAGCATCTAAATAATAACCAATGTTTGCTACTGAAACATTTGCAGTTTTATCTTGAAGAAAACATAACTATGGTTTGGTTTTGGTTTGCTTTTCCATAGGAGTTAATTTGAACATCGTCATAAACATGAAACATTTGGGAAGTCATTTGCAGAATCATTATCATTATCATTATTGCAGAATCATTAGGGTTGGACTCGATGATCTTTGAGGTCTCTTCCAACCTGGTTGATTCTATGATTCTGTGATTATCATTTTGGGAGTGGAGAGTGTTACTTATTTGCAGCATAAAAGTTGTACTGATTGTTTAAAAAAGTGATAAAATTTTGTGTTAATCTTCATGCATTAACATCAGTCCTTTCCCTTTTGTCCTGGTTTGATTTGCTTCATGGGGGTTTGGTGGGGGGGAGTGAGTTTGTTTCAAGGTGGTGTTAGTTTCTTGTGGGTGTTTTGGGGGTTTTGTTTTTTGGGGTTTTTTTTTTTTTTTTTTTTTTTGGGAGGGTTGTTTGCTTTGGTTTTTTGTTTGCTACTTTTATTGGCTTTTTGCCCCAGGAAACCAAGTAAAATGAATTTTGCTGTACAAGAAGGTGTGATGTTTTCAGATACAAGGGGAATCTAATTTGGATGCTAAATACCTTTTGAATACCAAATACCTTTTGGCATACCTAGTTGTGACACATGGTAAATTCAGCCACAGCTGCAGCTGTTGAATTCTTGTTGGCCTCCAGGTTAGCCAGCTGAAGGGCACCTCATGTGTCTTGTGCAGGACTTTGCAGCACAGACATGCTCTGGTTGCAGCTTCCCTTATGGAGTCACAGGAATGTGGGCAAATCTAGGGCTATATAGAGATTAACAGAAATTCCAGGTGGAGTTGGAGCCTTCCAAGACTGAACTCTGACCCAGACTATAAAAATGCATTGGAGTCTTTGGAACAGATCATTGGAGAACAATAATAATGAAGTAGGTTTAAAGAGTAAAGGATATTGCTATTTCAGTAGCTTCTGCTGATGCCTTCAGATCCGTGCAAGTTAAGTGCTGCTATAAATGTGTCATGTGCATTTGCATTTATTAGTGACTGCTTCTGTTCTGCAGGGTTATCAGGATGTTCGGGATCGTATGATTCACAGGTCTACTAGTCAGGGCTCCATTAATTCTCCTGTGTACAGTCGTCACAGCTACACACCCACCATGTCACGTTCCCCTCAGCATTTCCACAGACCTGGTAAGGGCAACTGCATTAGAAGTATATGTAAAACTATTGTTTCTGTATGATGCCACTTAGTGGTGCAGTGAAGCACTTGTTTCTCTTAGCAGTGAAAATTTAGGATTGAAAAATTGTTGTATGTTTTAATATCTCATTTTCTGCCTGTGTTGTTGTTCTTGACTGATGTGGTCTTTTGCAGTAGGTTAATGAGTGTTTTTTACACCATAAGTATGTATCTTCTGGTTTTGTTTCCAGTCGTTTGTCTTTCAAATACTTGTATGTTTCTGAAAACAAGCTGAAATCTGCGGCAGTGAATCACAAACTTTCTTCTGAAATTTGGGAAAAGTATCACACATTGGAAACAAAAATTATGGCATGACTATACAGAAGTCAGTAACGTAGGTTTGCTCCCTCCTAAAAAAATCATTTCAAGCTTGGTGCAGCCATAGAATCCCAGATTCAGCAGCAAAACACCCACATGTTTCAAATTGCTAGTTGTTGCTTAAAACATGGACTCATGGCTCACAGGGTATCTGTCTTAATAAAGCCATAGGAAATTGCCTGGGAACACTTCAAAACACAAAATTCCATTTTCTGGTTTAGCACTGATGTACAAGTTCTGTGTACAATGCAGAAAATGTACAGGTCATTCAGGTTCCCAGTGCATTCCCAATTACTGGTTGTGCATATAAAAGCAAGATATGAAAATGGACTATTCATCCACACCCAAACTGCGTAAAAATGTGTTGTTAAATGCTATTCATTGAAGACTTTTCAAGACTGATTTTATTGTGCATGGTACTGAATTAAATCTTTGTGATCTGTTTTTAAATTAAGTGATACAATCGCACAGTTTCATCTTCCTTGGTGATTACAGCTGAACAGTTGGGATGCCAAAAGCCCATTTACAATGGGAACTGCATTTTTAAAATTAAAGATTTATAATAGAGCCACCACTGTGGATCTTGAATGCTGTAGCCATTTCCTAGTGGGGGTGGGCTGAAAGCAGCCAATTGTGTCTGTCAGTGAATGCCTTATTTAAAGGACCCAAGGGAGGTGGGACAGAAGCAAATTGTGTCTGATACTTAGAGCTGACAACATGACTGTGTTTTAAGATGACGTTACAACTGAAACTGAAAGACTTGAAAGCCTGAAAAAGCTGCAAACTTCTGTCTCTTGATTCTGGCAATTCCAAGGGGATTTTTCCATTTGTATCAATGGTATCAGCGATATGAACAAATCCAGGCCCTATTCCAGACTTTACTGTGATTGAGTTTTACTGTCCATGTTGAGTCAAAGACCTTCCCCAGAGGCAGTCTCTGTTTATGTGACTCTCATGATGGGCAGATGGGCTCAAGCCAGAGTTTGGATCCAAATGTAAAATCTTCAAAAGTCCACGGCCAGAGGGATTTTCTGAGAAGATACTTGTTCAAACTTCTCTGTTCAGATGATCTCATCTTTGGCTCACCTGCTACTGTTCCTCATACGACACAGCAGTAATCTGTAAAATAATTTGATTTTTGCTGCCCTGCTGTGGGGTAATCCTTAATGCTGCTTTAATAATTTTCCTGCAGTAATTACTCACGTTGAATAACAGCACATGTATGTTTACCATCTTTTCTCCTAATGGCACTTCTTTTCACCCTGTTCCTTGCAAGAATAATTTCTCACTGAATAAACCCAGTGGCCCCAAGTAACTTCTCTGTGGCTCCCAGCTAGCCCTTGAGAGGGAAGTGAACTGCTGTATTGACGTTGTCAGCAGAAGGTTCTTCAGAAATTTGAGTGCTACAAGTTTTGAAAAAAGTTTGCAGCCTTTTCCTCCTGCAGAGCCCCAGCTGATGTTGGCAGCACTTTTGGAATGTGTTGAAACAATAGAAAACAGCTTGCATGCCTCTTGACTGACATTTTTTGGTCAGGCACTTTTCAAAACAGCTGCTTTCTTAACTAACTGAGCATCAGTATTTGTGATGTTTGCATGCTGGTAGCAGGCTACTTTTTTGGTAATAAGGCATAGATCAGAAGCTCATTAAGCCAATAACGTTATGCTGAATTAGTGATGCAGTTCAAACCTAAGCCTCTCTTGTAATACTTCCTGTAATTTTGTCTAACACTTACGAACCCATCGGTACGTCTTTAACCTTTTTTTTTCTCCTTCCTTCTTTTCAGAATCCTAATTGCTCAATGCCTTTTTTTTTCTTCTTCCTTTGAAGCCTCCTTCCCTGCCTTTCTCTTATTGTTTTTCTTTGTTTTCATTTTGTCCTGCCCCCCGACTCCCTGCTGCCGCAGAGCTGCTCTCTCCTGGTGTGCAGCGCTTGTCATACCTGCGCACGAGCAGTCTCAGCTCCACTCACCATGACTCCCGCCCCAACTCCCCCTTCCGACACCACTTCATCCCCCATGTCAAAGGTAAGGAGCCAGACCTCTCCAGGGAGTACCCTCCAAGCTGGAGATGGATTAGCATTCTGGCAAAGCTAATAAGGCATATCTCTGTCAGGTTGTCATTGGCTGTGTAGCTGAGCATGCCTCGAAATGTGCTGTTGCACTTAGAACAATGTTAGAATAGACATAATGTCCTTCTTTTGAGGAAATATGTCATTTCTAAGGGCCCTAGTTGGGGAGTCATCAAGCATTTACCTGGTAGAAACACAGAGAAAAGCAGTATCATTTACTACTTAGAACCTGCACATGCCTAATTTAGTGCCTTTCTAAAGCAGTTCATAACAATCACTTAGTTAGCATATCAAATTTAATTCTTAGTTCCACAGTCTTAAAACATGCATTGAAAAATTGACTATAGTATTGCCTGAATGAGAGCAAGGTAATCAAAAATATGGAGAAGAAAAAAAAATTATAATGATCAATGGCAACAAGGAAGTTAATCTTTATTCTTCATGTTGGCAGTAAAGAACATCCAACAAAATAAATTTGAAATCTCTAGGCCTCTCCTCAACTAGTGTGACTTGGCAGGCTTTGCTGAAGGCAGGAGCATTGCAAGGATTTACATTATTTGAGGATCTGGTCTTTTTTTTATTTTTTAAAATCTTCTGTTTTCCATGGTTTGACTTGGAGAGAGATTTTTTTCAATGTGTCCCCTCAAGGAACTCAGTTAGCTCAACAAGTTTTGTTTCTTGCTTTCTGCACATGTGATTTTACTTTAATTTCTATTGGAGCTCTGGCTGGGCCATCTCTTCTGTTGGGGGAGAAGGGCATAGCTTGTATCACCTACAAGAGCTCAAATAGAGGCAGCTGAATAAATTGAACATATATTCTAATCTGGCACCATTGATTAATGTAGTTAATCATAAACTGGAGATAACCAAAAGTAGTTGCAGGAAAGTTGTTGCCATGAACTTTCAAGAGATGCTAATAGATCTCAATATCATAGCTCTGTAAGCATTCAGGTCACCATTACTAATTTTATTATTGCCTTTTCTTAGATGATTTTTGTTGATCTGCACTGTTCACTTTCCTGTTACATCACTGTTTAAAAAAAAAAATCTCACTTAAAAGATTGGGACCCTTAAAAATAGATACACTGCTCATTTCAGCATGCAGTTAATTCATAGTCCTTGCAGTTTTGACATTTCTTTGC
>NW_008686961.1:22624-42444 GCF_000695815.1 Acanthisitta chloris | reverse complement strand
CTTTCAAGTGGCATTTTCATTATTTTTTTCTGATGAGAAAATAGCTTCTTCAACAGATAAATGAGAAGAACTGTTGGAAATCCGTGCTTATTGTTTTCAGAGTTCAAAGAATTACCTGGTGTATAGATTAGGTATCTATCTCAGTTATTGGTCCAAAAGGCCACGTGGGATTACAAGCACTGTAGAGAAAGGATTAGGTATGATTCTTATTAGATATGTAATGGAAGAGATTGTAAGAATCCACAATTTTCTGAAAATTTTACATAAAGTTCTTGGGCCTGGACAGCATTTATGTGTCATAACTCAGCAGAGCTCCTGAAAGCTGAAGTTCATATCTCTGTGCAGTGTGCACAGTCTGAGGATGTCATACAGGTGAGAAGGGGCAAGTAACAGGTACCCATGTCTTGTGATTCACATGGCTGAATTGAAGGAGTAGTCTTTTCATAGCTAGTTCAGAGAAAGAAGCACACTGGGTCAGAAAAGGGACATTATTCTGGAACTGTCTGCATCTAATGCAGCTTCCTGATATTCCTGTCTGTAGGGGTTTGCCTTGGTATCTGTATGTCTGTTTACAGAGTTTAAAGAACTGCATTATTTTTCCTAGAGAGTAGCACTTTTGAGTCTGTTAGGGAATTGGAGCCTTGTGAATATGTCTGAAATGAGAATGATAGCACTGTCTGGGGTTAGTTAGATGTGCTAGATACATTTGCAGGGATTCAAAGAAGAGGCATCATGTGATCTCCTTTTTACTTGGCCAACCTTTCTTACTTGTACTTTTACAAGAAGACAAACTTGATATAGGTTTGTAAGAAAGGTTTCATAAAGATGTCATTTTGGAGTTGGATTTTTCTCTTTAGGAGCCAGAGAATATGGATCATGCCCAAACTGCTTTGATAGAGGAGCATAATTTCCAAACAGCATAATGATAATGAAAGTGGCATGTGACACATTACACCTGTGTTATTTTGTGTCATCAAGCCAGGAAAATAGACATTTAGACCAGTGTCAGTATGTTTTGATACATCATAATGCTTAAAGAAGCATAATCTTAAGCCTTGTAGACATAGCCTAAAGTAAAGAACTTGGAGGAGTGAAGGGGCTAAATATGCCCCAGAAAGTGATAGTGAGAGACTGTTGATGCAACATACATGTTGTACAAGCTGGAAGAGGGTGTAATATGCATCAGCTTAGACTTCATTTAATCTAATTTGGAGTCTTCATTAAATTTGGTCTTATGTCAATAAACTACTGTCTTTGCTATGAAAGAATTGAAACAAGTCCACAAATGAAAGAAACCCTGACCCTTCTGAAATCAGAGACAAAACTCTCATTGAGAGACAGGATTTCATCTCACATGCCTAGAATTTTTCAGAGGCATTCAAGAATATTGCAAAGCCCCCATCAGATTTCCATGTAAAAAGAGCTGTAAAGTAATGTGTATTCCTTTGCTCACAGACCTTCCCATGAGGAATCTACCCACCTTCATAGTGAATTTGGACTGTGGTTTTCACAGGTTCCTGCTTTCCTTCCCTGAAGCAGGTCTCTGAAATCAAATGCCCTCTGTACCTGATAACTATTTCCAGGGTTTTGTGGATGCAGCTGAAAGCTCTGCTCTGGAAAACAGCTGGTTTGGCTGTTCTATGATTTTCAGTTGTGTGTGTGAACTAAGGACTGCACATTTGGATAAGATGATGAAGGATAATTTGACAAAACCTGGGTAGGAAGAACTTAGGGTTTCAGGTATTGTTGATCTCCTTTCCCTATGTCTATTCAGAAGTCAAGCAACTAAACTGTAAGCTGACAGAATGCTCAGTGTTGGTTGCATATGTGTTTTTTGGCCTGATTCTGTGCACTGAGCTCGTGAATCACACAGTGAGCCCAGTGGTGTGCACTTGAGAAGGCAGCAGGAACCTGCATTACACTCTGCTGTGTTTAGGCAAGCAATTATATTCCTGACTGCTAAGGCAACCTGCTTAACAAATTGAGCTATAGAAAACAAGAACTACCTGATGGAGTGAAGAGAATGAAAGGAAAAAAACACCCTGAATTTCACTTCTGAGGCTGCTGTGCTCTAGTGATTGATTTTTGCATTAAAATTACTCTGTTTTCTCCTAATATCCTCTTCCACCACCTACACACACAAATTCAACGTTGTACTAGGGGTATGGGAACTAGTTAATTCTAAAATGTTGGTTAACTGGAGTGCTCTTATTGCTTCGGGGAGTTAACAGTAGTTATGGCATATCTGAGACAATAAGAGAGACTTCTCTGTGCAGGCACAGCAAGGAACCCAAATTCAGAGTATGCACAGCCCCTACCAATCTGCAAAGCAGGCTGACCATGAGGCTCTGGCAGGCTAGTGCAGGCAGCTAGGACCTCTGCTTTCCTATGTGCATGTGCACATTCCACGGATATTGGCACTGCTTCCATAAATTGTGCATGATTTTACAGCTGCATCTGAAGCACTTAAGCCTCATTACAGGAGTGGGCTCCTCAGGGATGATCTAATGAGAATCTAAGTAGATGTACTGTTCCCTCCTGCAGAGGCTGGAGGTAATGAGGCTGCCATCCTAGAGAGTGTAGAGTTATTAGTCAGTACTAGTAGGTGTGATTAGGAAGAGAGAGACTGCACAGGAAGGCCAGAAAATACAAGTCAACAGAGAGATCTGTAAAGCATCACGTGCAAGATGATACCATGGTAATTTTCTACCTGGTACTGGATTCATTAGACAACATTACCAGTTCTCTCTAAACAAATTATCTGTGTCCCAGATACAAGATTAGCCAGCATACATTATTAGTGTCAACATACTTAAATGTGTCTAGTTGAGAAAGAGAGGGGTATAAGAGGGGTTTCTTCCCTGTATTCATAGTGTTGGTAATTGCAAATTGAACATATCCACATTTTGACTACTAATTCCCAACAGGTAAACGTATTTGTGATTCCTCTGCTGTGACAAGTCCACAGGTCCATAAATTCCTTTTGCTTCTTCTCTTTCATAGAGTGTACTAATTGCTATTAGAAACAGAAAGTGACATGTCTTTGTAAAGGATGAACTGTATCTTGAGACTATATCAATATCAGTGGGGAGTTTTTTTCTCCTTATAGAACAATGATTTTGCTGAAAAGTAACTCATAATTTCTCAATACAAACCAAAGACGTAAGTAAAATCAGTGATGTTTCACCATCACAGTATCTCAGAGGCTGGAGAAGTAGAATACAATGTTGGAATTCTAAGTAAAAGACCATAGATTGAGATATGCCAGTAATGTTTTAACTAAACGTTCATACTACTTCTCAGAGTTAGCAAACCTAACACTTACCTGGCCAGAAGCTCAGTATTGCTGCACCTGAAATAGAAAACCACCATCATGTGTCTGAAAGAACATCATGTCATTTAGGGCTGAGATGCCAAAGTGGTAAATACAGAATTTTGCACATGCATTCTTCTGGACAAATTTTGTACAGCCAAGACCCCTAAACTGTGCATGTAATTTTTAAAACTTGTTAACTTGTACACTGGCAGAGGCCTTTGTGGCACATCTCTCTGTGAGGTTTGTAAAGAGCATTTTTTTCTCCCTTTTGATGCCTTTTAGATCGGCAGATGACCATTCAAGTAAAAGAGGAATTTTTGTGTCAATTGTAAAGAAAACCTTTTTCCTTCTCCCACACCTATTCCCTCACCCCAAATATACAAATAAGAAGTGTGCTGAGTCCAAGGTTTTGGGCCCTCTAACCACATGTAGGAAACCTGTAGTCTGAAGGAGACCTGCCATTTCTTTTTTTTTGTATGTTCTATAGCCCTTCTGTACTTCTGTTCCCTCCTCCCACTCCCCATTTCTTTTTCTTGCTTTCATATTCAGCCATTCTAGGGTGTTTTAAGCCCTTGTGCATACTTGAAAAATGGAAGGGGTTTGATGCTCCCCTACTTTTAACTGTTGTGGTCACCCTCTCCCATGTAAAATAAGCACCCATGTGGATGGTTTTCCCTTGTGCAAGTTTGCACTAGTTTGAAGAATGACAGCTTTAAAGGCAGCATCATTCTTTTAAGGTACACACACAGCCATGTGTTTGTATATCTGGCTGTTATGTCTTGATACTTGGGGATCCACCAGCATGGTCCTACAATACTCCTCTTGCCCTGACAAGGCATGGGAACTTTCAGGGCCGTTGGATTGCTGTGGTGCATTGTTAGGAGGCAAAGAAGTAGTCCCAGTAAGGGTAATCCTGCAAAAAGAACAAACCATGTGTGCAAAATGGAACTAAAGTTTTTAGGCATTAGATTCAGATTTGCTAAATCAACAGTTGTGAAGTATTGTCACCAGAGGCAAATTCGGCATTGACAGAGACTTGGAGTGGCACCAGTGGTGTGGGTGCAGCCACCAGATGGGCTCAATTGCTTTACAAATTATTTTGCCATAGTAATCCTGCAAAAAGAACAAACCATGTGTGCAAAATGGAACTAAAGTTTTTAGGCATTAGATTCAGATTTGCTAAATCAACAGTTGTGAAGTATTGTCACCAGAGGCAAATTCGGCATTGACAGAGACTTGGAGTGGCACCAGTGGTGTGGGTGCAGCCACCAGATGGGCTCAATTGCTTTACAAATTATTTTGCCATATGAGAATTTTCCCAATGAAAGATTTGTGTAAGGAAAAGTTCTGCCTTTTGATATGGGCCAAGTGACCCTAACAGCTGTTTTCTGTTTCTAGTTTCTGTAGTCTTTTGGTTTAGTGAACTGTAGTAACTGCCAGCATCTGCTTCTATCTGCTTTGGGTTTGCATATCAACTACTATCTATGCTCCACGTTTGCGCCTTTAATTCCAAATATCAGTCTCCATACTAAATAATCATTGCCAAGTAACCTCTCATTCTTCTTCTCCACACTGCCCATCTAATCACCAGCTACGAGCACACAGCTCCTGCCTGCATGCTGTCAGAAAGAGTCTGAGCTGCTCAAACCTCACCTCCAGCCTGAACATGGATTTTTGTCTCTGCAGGAATATCAGGGGGGAAAAAAAAAAAAGTCACCAGGGCTACCAGTTTGCCTTATTGTTTGTATTTATATTTTTGTTCAACTTCTTTTCTCCCTGGAGGTTTTGATTCCACCGGTTTCGTTTGGGTTTGATAGGGCTTGCTTTTTTCTTTTTTATTGCTCTCCCTCTTCTCATTTTGTTTTCTCCATTCTTTCATTGGAGGCAATGAGCCGTCCAGCGGTCGGAACTCCCCTGTCCCTTATCGGCCTGACAGTCGCCCTCTCACTCCAACTTACGCTCAGGCCCCTAAACATTTCCATGTTCCAGGTAGGAGCTGGCACTGTATGTGTCTCGGTGTCCTGTCACAGTGTAGAATGTAGCCTTTGTAACTTTTGTCTTGTCTCCATCGTTTCACACTGTTTACCATGGGTTGCACCCTCAGGGTTCGGAACTGCTTCTGGGTTTGCTGAGAGGAGTAGTGCCTTAAATGTGGGGGTTTATTGTGATTTTTGCCTATTCTGTTAGTCAGGTGTTTCAAAGTTAGAATGCCTTGGTTTTCAGGGTCTGTTGATGGCCTGTGAGCTGTATATGAGCTATGTCTGGCTTGGCTTTTCTCCTAGTTGCACCAGCTGAGCACCAGCATAGCTCTGCTAGTTTTAGAGGAGTTGTTTTTGATTCACATGCAGAAAAGAGGTGGTCAGTGAGCCACTGCATATGTTGTTCATTCAGATTGTTGTGACCTGTTTCAGTCTTGGACTCAAAAGTTCTAGTTTAGTGTTCCTTTTTTTTTTCAAAGTGGATGAGAATCTTGCTCTGCTTGTTTTATGCAATGGCTTGGTGTCCTCAGAGAGACCTGCAGATCACAGGGATATGTGTACCTTAGGATGTGCTCTCTGTAGAGGGCAGTCTCTGTTTCAAGTGAGCTCCACAGTTGTTCCAGCATCTGAGAAGATCATCTGTGTTGGATTTTGATGGGATGAGCCTGTGTGTCCCTTGGTTTGTGGACATGCATCTGACTGCATCAGTGCTAGCTGAAAGCCTTATTATATCCAGTTGTTCTTCAGGTCCCCTTCAGCCTAGTGTCCCTCTGCACTGCCAGAAGTTACTGCCCTTCTTTTTTTCCTCAAATCTGGCAAATAAACTGTTCGTGCACACTCCCTTTCAGTCAGCCTGACCTGGCTTGGCTAAGGTCAGCTGGTTTAACCGCTTAAGCTAACCTGGCTCACTTGGACTTGCGTAAGCTAAAGCAATACTTGCATGAGTAGCTGTGAGTAATAATCTCAAGCATGGTGGGAGAGCTCTCCTTGTCAGCTGGTGCAGTGCAGCCACAGAAGGAGCTGTTCCTGTCCTCCTTAGAGCTTTCTGGTGTGGATGTGCGCAAAAGTACTGCATGACTTACCCTTGTAATGTTTATACCTATTTGCTGGTCAAGTAGCCGTAACAGATCACACACAAGAATGAAATGCCACAGTGTCTTTGTGTGCAATGAGTTTGCCTGTTTAGTTAAGGATGTAAGGGTTCTGCAGAGTAAGATTTGCCTCTGGTTCAATAGATTTTTAGGGTTAGCTTTCCTGTAGCACTTTAATTGGGTCTGCGATACACCGCAAGTTTTTCTGAAATTCCTTTTCATCTTTCATTCTAATGTAACTGGAAACTTTTTTTTCAGGCAGTATAAAGTAGCAAAGTGGGTTTCTGACATGAATTTTCTAGTTCCCAGTGGCTCAATTTGCTCTTCTAATAAGATTTTGGCACATCTGTGCACCACAGTGCTGATTTTGGTTTAACTTTTGTATTTGTGGCTGCGTTGAATACATGAAACGTTGGCTTGGGTGGGAATGTAGTTTAGAGCAAAATGCTTCCTGGTTTAACTTGTTATTTGTAAAAATATGGTATCTTTTAGACATGCTGTAGTTTTACTGCATTGGAGTTGTGGGAAGTGCTTTTATTCTGCTTCAGATAGATAATAAGCAATGTGGTGGGCCTTATGTAAAAATAATTGCAGAAAATAAAAGAAATGAAGTCTATCCTTGTGGTTTGAGAATTAGTAGCATATCAGTTAACACTGCATAAAGCATCCCTTCGACTCGCTGAGGTGTGGCTGTTGTTGATGGTTCTAAACAGTGTCCTAGGCAGCTGTTTTTGGATTTAGAAGAGAATTGTAGGCTCACTGCATTCTCCTCTGCTCAATCCACCAGTCAGTTGGAAAGAAAATTGAGCTATTACAACTGAAGCACAATTTTCCAGAAGTTATTTGGGGTGGTGTTCCCCAAATGGCTTGTATCTTCATCACTGAAATGTCTTGCCTGCTTACATTTCTTCTCTAACTTTTATCCCACTTTAAAAGTAATGGTTCATTACTTGATACATTCACATGTTACAGAATCAACTCCAAAGGACTTCATACCACATGTCTCTGACTTTTCACTTGTTCTTATGTTTCCTTTTCTTCAAATAATCTGATTTTGTATAATACTAGAAATAGCTTCCTGGCTCTTTCTAGTGCTACATCCTTGATTTGGTCTGTCTGTTGTTTTAGTGTTGGAGTTATCTTTCTCTAAAACTGAAGTAGTTTTTATATTCCCATTTTTCTGTTTCTTAAATCACAGATCAAGGTGTCAACATTTACAGGAAGCCACCCATCTACAAACAGCACGGTAAGTGATCTTTCCCTTTTTTATTTCAAAACTGGAGTGTCAGCTGAATTAAAAGATGTGCAGATTAGTGAAAAGCATTCAGTTTTTACTTTGTAAGCATAAAAGTTTAGTAGTCTAAGCTTGTAACAGCTGTTACTGCATGCCCTGCCAAGTGATTACATGTTAAAGCATGTTGTTTCTTTTGGATCATATGGTTTAATCTTAGCCATGTGGATATTAATGACAAAATTGCCATTAGCTGGGATTTTGCTCTCTTTAGCATTATGATGCCTTTGGTATTTCACTTCTTTAAGTTTGTATTTTCAGAATACAGGTACTGGTCATGTTACAATGGATTAGCTGTTCTCTGACAGGAACTTCATGAAATACCCTTATTTTAAACAGACACAGTTCAATAGTTTATTTCAACAGCAAAGATGAGATGTTAGACTGGAGTTCCAAATGCACCTGTGGCTTAAAGTAAGGGTAATTAGTGAAGATATTATAGGTGACATCACTGACAGGGCTAATTTGATTCTCAGAGTCTGTGATGCAGCTCAGGTACTACTCTGTACTTGTTTTTCCGGGTGTTTGGATTCTGAGTTGGAAAGCAGTGTTAGTGCTCTAAGCTTTCTGGTGTTGATGTTGTTGTAGCAAGTCTGAAATAACAGTGATGGCAGAAGCCACTGCCTTGCCTGACTTTGGTACCACAGGGAAAGGTTCTGTTGTAACGGAGTGTGTTCACTATTCCCTTCTGCTGTGAACAGAAAACTCTGCATAGATTATGATTTTTTTTAATTTTGTGAAAGACAGATAACACCACTTTTTAAGGACTTTGTGTGTGCATCCCTTTGCAGACCTTTTATCCAATGAAATGTATTTAGGGTTAAGTAGCAAATTAACTGTACTCCAGGATATATAGATGAGCAGTTGGCTGAGAGCTATTGAGCTGAGATGAATAGGAAGGCCCAGAAGTCCATTCAGTAGTCAGGAGTGAGCATTGCAAATTACACTGCTCTGGTATTACATGAGGGTTTTTTTCTTTTTCTTTTTTTTAATTTTCAAACCATATGCTCATTTTGGAAAAAGTCTTAACATTGTTTCTGTTTATTTTTATGGTTTTAATGTATCTCCTCACCTCCTATTAACTTGTGAATGTTTAACCACTGACATCACCAATTCTAATACGTAAGTACTGTTTGAAGTCATGCTTTTGTAAACTCTGCCTGCAATTATGCTGAGAGTTTCCCAAACATAAACTGCTCAGAATTCCCAGTGATATCTAATACTGATATTCCTAAACTAGCCTGAATGTGTTGGATGAGCAGCACAGTGCATCACTTCATTAACAGATGTTTTTCTGTTTAAAATCAAAGAGAATAGGAAAAAAAGCCCAGAACCCTTCCTTCTGATGCAATAGCTTCATGTAAGTGAAGGTGAAGTTGGCAGTTAAGAGGTGGTTAAAGCTGGCTTTAATGTAAACTGAATCCTATTGGATTGTTTTTTGCTTTTTAATGTTAAGAAGTGAAAGCCACAATGCACATCCTCACATGCTTTTACGAGACTTTGGCTTAGAAGGGAATCTTAAGCGGATGCCCCACTGCTGAGCTGTTTTATTGGTGAGGTTCCTTGCATTGCAAGTGCCTTTCCCGGCCAAGTTGATCTGAATGGAGTTTAGTATTTATTAATAAGTGCACATCTGCTTTTACTACTGCTGCATGCTATAAGCAAGGGCATGCAGCAGAGAAAAATCCACTAGTTAAATAAATATTTTTGTTTCGGGTTTCTTTTTGTTTGTTTTGCAGCTTTTCACAGAAACACAGGAAATAATTAGCATCAGTAGTGTTAAAAGATGTGTTGTTCCTCTGAACTATTTGTTTTCTTGCCCTAGAGGGAATAGAAATCAGTACATAAATCTGAGTTCATTTCCATTAATACTCAGCTGTAGTTGGGAGATATTGGCTCTTGGGCCAAATTTTCTCACTCTTGCCTAATCATTCTAACACTGTGAAACCCTAGTAAAACCTAAAGCTGATCTGGGCTTATTTTGGGGGTGGGGATGTGGGAGGAGAGGAAGGTTTAATTCCAGTCTATTGGCAAGAGAAAGGCATTACTTTGCTTCAAATCACAATTAGCAAAGCAAAACATGAAAATGTTTGCTTTGGAAAATTAACCTCTTGTAAAGCATAAAAATCTTGCCGAAATAAGGAAGACCTTTCTACTGATCCAGATTATTACATAGCTAAGTTCCCTGATTGCCATCTAGATGCAGCTGCTTTGGCAGCACAGAGCAAGTCCTCCGAAGATATCATCAAGTGCTCCAAGTTCCCAGCAGCTCATGCACCAGCACCCAACGAGATACCAAAGATTGAGACAGAGCACTGGCCAGGTCCTCCCTCCCTTGCGGCCATAGGTATGCAAACCCACATGGTACAGCGATGCAGCTTAAAAGGTACTGGTAACCAAACTAGATCAACAGTGGAGCTGTAAAAACAGGTAGCAAAGATTGTGTCCACTCCAGATGTTCACCACAAAGTGCAGTTCTTCTGGTGAGACCACTGAGTGTTTGAATCGAAAACAGTTGAATTGTGCCAAGTAGAAGAGGTTTTGCTCAAGGACTTTGGAATTGATCACACAGATATTTACCCATAGGCAAATTATGTGAACTCTAGTGCAGTAGCTTAAAAAATGTGGTGTGTCACACAAGCCTGACTTCTTTCAGTTATTCTATTTAATCTTTTAGTCCTAAGCTAATAGCAAATATGCCACAGAAAATATGATTGCTTCCAACCACATGACTAATTTCATGGCAAGAAGCAGCGACTGAATTGGAACAATTAACAGACTAAATAAGTCCTGATTTTCAGACTTACTGTTTCTACAGACTTTGTATTTTTCTTCTGTGTTGTAGCACTATACACATTTTCTTTTCTTTAATTCATGTGCATCATCATTTAAAATTTTTTTTGGCTTTGTATTAGTTTTCTGTTATTTTTATTGACCTCTGTAGGATGAAATAATCTATCCAGACTAGTTCATTCATGAAATCATGTCCAAAGCACTGAGGTGTGTTGCTTGTTTCAGGTTTCTGTGAAGAAACCTCATCACAATAGGATTGTGATAGGAGCTCTGGGAGAGGAAACAGAGGGTGGGAGAGCTCAGTGACCTGTTGAAGGGGCTGCACACGCAGCAGCAATTTGTTGAATATGTCCTTTAGCTAGGATTGTGACCTGACAAACATGAGTCACAAGGATAACATCTACATACTTGAAACTCTCTCATCTGCATACTTGGAACATTGAAACAGAGTTTGTCTAGCAGAGGGTTGGATATAGCCTGTGCAGAAAAATGCTTGCAGCAATATAACATTCTATGGATTCATGGAAGTGTTCTGAAATCCTAATTGGATTATTTCTTAAGAATATTCAAGAAATAAAAATTATTCCATAAAAATTAAGGAATTAAAATGCAGAACACCTGTGTCTTAATTTTAGCTTTAGCAATGAATCAGTTTCCTCCATTTTAGACTAAAAATAATGCCTTGTTTATTTCAAATATGAGTGTTCGTTATAGAGACCAATATAGTTTAATTTTTCATTTGAAATGTTGATTCAGATTTGCTTTTCTGAGTGTAAATGTAGATCAGACTTTAAGTTTTCAGCCACTGATGCAGTTCCTGGTGCTATTAAACTAGCAATGTGAGCTTGGGTCCTCTGTTACATTGAATCCTAGCTTTTGTATCCAGGACCATTTCTCAGTTTGGAACTCATGTGCAGTTTAATTTCTAGTTTATTTTATAACAAACCTAATAGCCACAGGGCAGGCAGGCTACCCAAGTGAGTTTTATTACGAGTGAGTTTTGAAAAAGTCTTTTGACTTTGCAAGAAAATACTGCTTTGTTTATTCAGCAAATCAAACTGACCAGTACCTTGAACTAGCATCGAAATCTTCAAGTTGTGGTTGAACTGGTACACAAAGCTCTCTCTGTACTGTGGTTTTATGGAAGCAGGAGCTGACATGAGACGCAGATCTAGTGGAAGAGAGGAGGATGATGAGGAGCTGCAGAGACGCCGACAGCTGCAGGAGGAGCAGCTCATGAAGGTGGTTATAAACTCGTCTTCATGTTGTTTCTGGACACCATCCAGAAAGTGTCCCTTTGTATGCTGTAAGCAATTTCCACTAATGTCGCAATGGGCTTTATTTTTATTGATCTATTTTTTTAATTGCCGTTTATAGCTCAACTCTGGTCTGGGACAGTTAATATTGAAAGAAGAGATGGAAAAGGAGAGTCGCGGTAGGTCAGCCCTTTCTGCCAGTCGTTACGATTCTCCAGGTAATTCCTGTAGGCAATAAAGCTCATAACAAACAGTGAATAATGAACACCATGTGTACACAAATGAAGCAGTGTCCCAGAAGAGAGATAACGAGGAAAAGACTGCTCAATATGTGTATATTCAGTCATCTCCCCTGAAAGAGGGGCCTAATTCATCTCCAGGTTTTGGTGAGGGTAGGAGTGTCGTGGTTGTTTTTTAATTCGAAGAAATATGAAGTTGAGGATTTTCAGGCAATTTTGAGGAGAGAGATGTTCTGATATAGATAAGGAGTGAGGTTATGTGTTCAGTGACTATCACATCACACACATGCTAATAGGTTGGGTTTTTAAATTACAATCACTCGTTTTGCATAAACTGGTGGTTCCTATCTCTGTTTGTGGATTCTATCCTTGTTTAGTCTCTTCTCCCAGGGAAAGAAAATCAGCAACATTAAGCACTGGGGCTGCACATTCCAAACACAGGCAGTGTTTTGACCTTGGCTGATCTTTCGATTGGGTGTATTCTGTTCCAGAGCAAAAGCACAAAAGTTAACTTTGGTTAATTGGTGGCTTAGGTTCTTTGCCTCATTGCACACTTTGATATACATCTGTGGCCTTCTGAGATCTCTAGAGAAGGTTTTGGGGGTTTTATTTCACTCTTTTCATTCGCTGGTCTTTGTAATACAGCTGCTATACTTTGAGCCAAGAAGGGACAAGATGAGTCTCTTTGGAGTAATCCACTGGAGTAGCTGCCAGGCAAATTTAGGATTTCCTTGTGTTCCCTGTTGTATAATTGTGTTGCCTTGATGGCTTTGGAGAAGGATGCCTGTGGCTCTCCCTCACTATCTGCAATTTTTATGGGGCCAGAGTCTGCCTGCTCAACTCAGAACTTATGAGTTTTTTGGTAACCTTAGCACAGGTTGGATGACTCCTTTATTTGAGATGTGTCCATCTTTGTGGGGATAATCAGTGCAGCCATCAGTTGTCTTTTGTAGAACCAGTGGTACCTTTCCCAAAGCTGCTTATTGCTGGCAGCAACAGTGCCTCAAGTTCTACATTTCCCACCCTTGTGTGCTAAAAATAACCTTAAAAAAATTCCAGAATTGCATTTTTATTTGGAGGATCTTGTCTGAAGGAGCTGTATTAACTACAGAGTTGCTGCTGATCGTTATGCTGACAATCTTTATAATTTATCCATGTTTTTGTCTGTATTTGAAAAGCATCCTCGGCATTTCCATAATTATAATTTTGTGTCAGAATGCCAAATCCTCAATGTGTTTGAACTCACTCAGTGCTGCCCATTCTGCTGTTTTTTCTGTTGAAGTCAGTATCAAAGCATCTGTTGATTACAATGTTGTGGGACCAAACTAATTGCCTTTTCTCCTTTGTGGTAACAAATAGCAAGCTGAAGCATGTGAATACAGAGAGAATGGAGTGTGCTAGTCATATGCATCTTGTTTTGGGCAGCAACAGAAGCTGTGGGAACACTAGTGCAATAATAGTTGAGTAGGAAGAACAGACAGGAAATTCATAAAAGGTTCAGAGAGCATAATGATACATGAACCACATGTGCCACTTAGGAGAGTGGAATTGAATGGAACTGCATGAGAGACCTAACAGGGAACCTATCCAGTCATACTGCTGATCTTGGATTGTCCTTGTCCTTTTCCTTGGTCCCATCTTAAGTCACACAGCAAAACTTTATCTAGCTAAGGAGTAAAGAGCTGTTTTGCTCAGTTGGCTGATCCGTGAGCATTACTTTCAACTCAGTGGAGAACACTTTGATTTTGACCCAGGAAAAACCACAGTGTCCCTTCTTGATGACCTGCCACCATGGCATGATAAAGCTGTGTGTAACTCAGAGTGTGTGGAAGTTTGTGTTGTTTTGGGGCCTGAGATGTTAATGTATTAAAGTCAGTGTGTCTCAGTTGTCTATGTGCTTGGCTCCTTTAACTGTGTATTTTATGTTAATTGATTCTTCAAATGTTCTAGTTTTTGAGTTTCCATGGGATTTTTCCAGTATAATATTTTCCCTTCCTCATCCAACAGCACATGCTGCAGCCTCCAAAACCTCTTCTCTTCCCGGGTATGGAAAAAATGGACTTCACAGGGTAAGAAGATGGTGATTTTGAGAAGCGAAAGGTGGCTTTAATTATCCATGGTATTTATTCCATATTAACTGTATCAGATATTCAGTTTGATTAATGTTTCTTACAAGACCACCTGGAGTCAGACAAAACCTTATTTCCCTTCCCACAAACTACATTGTTAAAAAGGCAAGAAAGCAATTCAAGAAATGTGAAAACTAAGGGGGAAGTAAGACTTAATTTATTTCTCCCCATATACCAACCTGCTGGTGAAGTCATGACCTGTGAATTTATGTGCATGTCCCTCTTTTCCTATTACAGCCAGTGTCTACAGATTTTGGTCAGTACAACAGTTACGGCGATGTGAGTGGTGCTGTTAGAGGTAAGGCTGAGGGCATTTTTACATGCCACTTCTTTACTGAATATGTCATGATGTTTGATCATTTCTGCTGTTTTATTTGACGTTATAGATGTGGTTACTTTGTATTTCCTCAGTATTTCCTCTGGTAAACTCAACAATTAACTCAAACACCTAAAATACCTATTAAAAAAATTGGGCTTGCTTTGCTAAATCCTTGCTTAATCCAAGGGACTGCTTTAGCACGGGCTCAAATGGAAAGCGGGTAATGTGTATATTATCAGGAATATGAACCGAGTTCTGTTAAAGTGTTTTCTTTCTCTGAAAATTGCCATCTGCTGTGAAGTCTGAAAGAATGTGCTACAGAGAAGAAAGGGGGATAATGCCTTCTAATTCTCATTGCTACTCATCGTTTTCATTATGACTATGAGCTGGATGTGGTATCAGTCATTGCCTAATGAAAATTGACAATAATATTTATGAAGTTCTGAAACTTGGAGAGTTAATATTATGAAATGTTTAAACTGAGAGAGAAAGACAAAGGCTAGTTATTTTCTGAAATGAGATTGATCCTGACTGTCTGGGCTACCTTATGATCAGGCATGTTCTGTTGGTGCTTGTGCCTCTTGGCTGTGGAGGAGTCACAGAATCACAGAATCAGTCAGGTTGGAAGGGACCACAGTAGCTCATCTGGTCCGACCTCCCTACTCGAGCAGGGCCACCCTAAAGCACATGGCTCAGGATTGCATCCAGATGGTTCTCAAGTACCTCCAGACAATCTTATGGCAGAGGTTAGTTGAGCTGAATCCTGCTCTTCACATTTGAATTTTAGCTGGCTCTTCATTCACCTGATTGTGGCTGCAGATCTCTTAGTATTTCCAAAGTGATGTGATTTTCCTGAATGAGAAGTCTGCTCAAAATGAAAAGGACTGCAACACTTGGAATGTTTGCCTCTACAAAGTCAGTCCAAAATCAGGAAGATTGCTGATCTCAGAGAATCAGATGTGATTTTGGAAAGATCAGGTAGACCAGAAGGCAGGAGGATTATCTGGTAGATTGTGACTGATTCCTGTTTCGCCACACTCTAAAGCTGATGAGATTTCTCTTTTGCTTTCCAGATTTCCAGGTAGAGTACGGGTTTTCATCAATCAACTGACAACAGAACTTAAAGCATCTACTTGAAGTCTGAATTTCTGCTACAGGGAAGGGTTTCTTAAGACAATAGCTTTGATTTTCCTGCATGTTTAAGCATAATCACCAATGTAGATTCTTATCAACAAAAAACCAGGCACAGCCTCGGATTCCTCCTTGTTACCTCCCCAGAGCCGGGTTGAGACAGCTCACAACAGTTCTGTGACTTGCTCTGTAAAATCCACTGTCTGTTTGTATATGAGTTATCTGTAACAGTCATCTCTGGACACGTGAGGGTGGATTTATTTCCATCCTCTCTAGTACTGACCTCAGAGACATACAGAAAGTCTCTTCTGGAGGCAATTTTCTCCCATACCAGGAGCTTTGAACTCCTCGTTTTTACCCTGGAATTTGCTCTCCAGAGCAGATGGCTGAACAATAGTTTTCTACAGTGCTGCCATCACAGATGAGCCAGAAAGAGGTGTGCTTGCAAATAGAAACCTTTTTACTTCAATTACTGCCTGCAGGTTTTTTTCCAGAATGGTTTGAGTCTGGCTGGTTCCTCAGCACAATCACAATAAGAAATGGCAGTTTAAGAAAGAGTTTAATTACTTGGATAATTTTGTTAATGGTGTATCAAAATCATGATGATTGGAAAGAGAATAAGATTGTGGGAGGGGAGCAGAGTTGTCCATGTATTGTGCTCCAAATGTTATTTCCTTAAAAATATTACCTGTGTCAAAACAGCACCTTTTCACCCTATCCCTGTTTGTGTTCATAGTTAAAATTTCCCATTGTAGAGACAAAAAAACCAAAAATTCCTCAGCTGATACAGTAAATTACAGGAAGGGAAAGCCCAGAGATGTAGGAGTGCTTTGTGTGCTGTTGGGTGGGATCTGAATTACTGCTTCTGCATATTTGACTAGAAAAGAACTTTATTTAGTCACTGGGGTGGGAAAGAGCCCACCACTCTCCTGGGGTTCTCAGGTCCACCTGGAAAGTGATTTTGTAGGCCTAGTGGGGAGCTGTCACCAGCCCTAGCAGTGACAGGAAGGTGGCAGAGAGGACTGAAAGATCCCTCTGCATGCACCAGGGAAGTAATAAACAGTAGCCATGGCAGTTATCTATATAATAAGAAAAAGTATTAAGACTTGAAGGAAGTCTCAGGGCAAATTCACCTTTGTTTTCACCACTACTTGAGTGCCTTTACCCTCTGTGTGTGTAACCTATGTGTCTGATGTATACCTGTATCTGATGCAGTCCCTTCCGGATGGTCATGTCCCTGGAATGAGAATGGACAGAGGAGTGTCTATGCCTAACATGTTGGAGCCAAAGGCAAGTGCAGATGTTATTCACTTTCCTTCACAACAGTGAAGATTTGACTGTGAAATGCAGATAAAATATGGGAAATGTCTTAGTTCCCTTGTTTTTCTTGACCTCACCTCAGTCCCTGCTCCTTATGTGCCAAACCTCTCCCTTTGTTCTGGACTTTGCCTGTTACAGGTGTTAGTACTCAGGCAGGCTGAGGGCAGCCCACGTGTGCTGCTTGGGGTAAGGAAGCTTTGCTAGAGGCAAAGTGGAGGATGCTGAAGGTGCTCAATCCTAGTTCTCTGACAGATTTCCACTAGCAAAACAGCAGGCCAAACTCAGTGGGAAGGTCTCTGATCTGTCCAGCTTGAAAAGTGATGCAGAATATTGTAGCTCACAACACAGTGTTGAGGCTGTCTTAATGAAAAAATGAAGGAAATACATGGATCTTTGATTGGAAGTAAGATACCTCCATGTCTGTCTGGATCTGTTCTTTAGATCTCGGCACTGTTATCCTGACACCTGTCAATAATGTTGAATTCCCTATATGAGAAACTCTTCAGGAGATTTATTGGAAAAAGAGACAATGTCAGCTAATTATAATTTAAGATACAAATTAAAAGCTTTTGCAGCTATGTCTAGAGATGCCGACATAATCTATAGAGGGAATTCAACCAGGGCTGTGTTTTAAACCTTACAACTTTATTGCTGGTGAACCTTCCATGAAATCATGATTTTGCCAAAGTTACAAAGATCAGAATTTCTGCCGTTAAGTGAGGAGCTCGTTTTGCAAACAAGATTACTACTTGTGCTTCCGAGTCACCTCCAGACAAACTGTACAAGGCAATAACCCTGGCTTTATAAGCTGAGATCCCAGTGCAATGTATAGTTACAAGTTGTTTTATATATTATATAAATAAGACCTTGGGGACTTCCCCAACTCCTGAGATACTACTTTTTATTCCAAATAATTTCTCTTTCAGTGCAATAGAAATTCTTACAGCCACCACTGCTGTCAATGCACCCAGTGATTGGGAATGTTATTTTGGGTGACAAATTCTGTCAGTATTTATTAATGATAAAATTTATGGGAATTTTCACAAGATAATAGATCACTTTGTGTTGATGGTTATAAAGGCAATGCCAGACCCTCAGCATGTGTGAATTGGCAGTATTTTTATTCATGTCAATAGTCCAACGCTAACTTAAACCTGATAAAGTAAAGAGAAGCCAATTCAAAGTCAGCATGAAACACATAAAAAGTGAAAATCAGTAACCTTAAGAATGACCAAATCTTACCAACTGGTTCTCCAGAAAGGACAGAATTTGTGCATCCTGCCACCCCAGGCTGAGACATGCATTGTTGTGAATATTTAAATATAAAATGTACTTATGACCGTAGATCTTGACTTAAACTCTGCCTGTTTAAATATGAAAAGTTACATTTTAGTTTCCTATAATGCTGTATATGGTAGCCATTTCCAGTATCAAACATAAACAATGTAATTCCAAGTATAGACTTCATTGTACAATTGTGACAATGTCAGAATCTCATAAGAATCATATCTTACAATTGGTATGTAAGCACACGTTATTTAAATTATTATTCCTTACAATAAACTCAGTGGTGTGTTCATTGATGCCTGAATGTTATTTATTATATTTTTTGAAAAGTTCATTGGGATAATTGTTGACAATGGAATGAACTTAATCGCATAGTACTGCACAAAAGTTGGTTAGGTCGAATTTCTTCTGATGTTGAAAAAATATAATTAAGCGAATTTGAGAATAGCTCAGCTATCTCTCCAGGAGAGTTCTGATGGTGTTAACAGTGGGCAAGTAAGAGAAGACTATAAATGACAGTAAAGGCTGAGCCATTTGCCACTGAAGTTTACAGAAAAACCTTGTTGACTTCAGTAGGGGTTGGATGAGGGGTCTGGGAATGCTGCTCTCCTACTCCACGGAGACCTGCAATGAAAAGGGCTCTAGAGAGGCTCTGTCAGATGGAACATGAGCTCTCCTAAGCCATTCCAGGCATGGAAGTGTCTGCCCAAGTTAAAAAATCCTAGAACAGAGTTTTATTTACCAGAGAGGAAACTGATTTTAATACTTTCTGAAATCCTTTCCAAGCAGCATTGTTTCTGTTAGATTACGTTGATTTGAGACCCACTGACAAAAACAGTTTGCTTCAAACAAAGAACCTGTACGAGTGAAACAAAAGTAAAATGATTCATGCAGTAAGGAATTGAGTACTTGCCAGTATCTGATGTGTGTAAGTTCTGGACATTATTTGCAATGTAAAGAGAAAACAAGGGAAATGTTAATGGGAGTTGTGCTGGACACAAACTCTTCTGAAGCAGATAAAGGTGTGTAAGACTAATATGTCTATGAAAGTATCTCCTTTAATCCATGTGTGTATGGCACAGCCAGCAGGTACAGTGGGCAGTTATTTGAGTTCTTTAGCTATCCAAAAAAGCAAAGAAAATCATGTGATAGGTTGAATGCAGTGGCCCCCACAGTCCCTAGAGCTGTCCATGCTTTGACAACCATTTGTTAGACCAATGAATGACAAATGCAGTTACCTTAATAAACTTACACATCAACAGATGAGAAAGTATATTGACTGGAAAGGACTCTGGCACACCAAAGCGAGCTGATGTATTACATACACCATAAAAATCAGTGAGGTGAGAAAATACGCAGTGACTTTACCATATGAGGCAATTCCAGACTAAACAAGTTCTGACTATGTCCAAATTGGCTAATCTTTCACTCAGCTTTAGGAAAAAAATTATAAGAACAAAAAGAAGCTGTTATTGCCTTTGAAAAGGAAAACAAATATTTGTGTGTTTATGAAAATGAGACACATTTTGTTCTTTTCTGCTTTAGAATATAAATATAAATATCTCTTTTTCCCCCTTTTATACATTGTTAACAGATTTTTCCATATGAAATACTCATGGTGACCAACAGAGGGCGAAATAAAATACTAAAAGATGTAGACAGAACCAGG
>NW_008686961.1:4772-22491 GCF_000695815.1 Acanthisitta chloris | reverse complement strand
AATCAGATATTGGGAGGAAGCACCCACATCTCCATGAGCAGTGCTGGGCTGGGAGTCCCATATCACTGTCTCCCTGCTCATGAAGTTGATGCTCATGGATCATGAACAACCCTCTTATGTTTTCAAGAATTTAATTATATACTTGTAGCTTTGATAAAAGCCCAAAATTGCACAAATGTCATAGGATCCATATTGGAATGGAGCAATACTGTGTTTGATCTTGGATCATCTCGTAGCTAAGGTCAGTGTCAGCCATCCTTGAGGATCAAAAGTCTAACTTTCTTTAACTCATCATGAGTCCTGCGATTTAGTTAGACTGGCTGATATCCAAAAATATGAGGATTTAAATCTCTGCCAACAAATAAAAATAGTTTACAGCTTTGTGGATTAGAGAGACTGAAGCAGCCCAGCGGAATGCTGGGGATGTTTAAAGTTGTTCGTACTTAGTTAATCTTCTGTGGAGATGAATGGAAGGAGCCACAAAAAATTTGGGCTTATCCTCATTTTTAGACTACTAGATATGTGACCACTGATTAGACTTCACCACTGTGTTACATTAGTGCCACAGGGAAACACTTTCCCCATCCCATGCACTCTAAAGTGGCTGAGCAAGAAGCAACTTGTGCACAGTTGAGCACCAAAAAGTGTTACATTAGCAGCAGTGTGCAGGACAGTTATTCTGGGCAGTCATCTTCCTTCTCAGAACTTTGAATGTAGCATGTCAACCTGCAGCCCTTCTGCAGAGCTCTCCTGAGACCCAGTGTCTGTTTGGACTTCCATGTGTGAGCAGAGGTGACTAGCTAAAGCTCCCTAGCCAGGGCTATGCAGGAGCTGGTTTCATTCTCTCATCTACCACTGCTTGTTGGATGACTTCAGACAAATAATTTTTCTGTCTCTTGCTTATTCAGCAACTGAAATAATTCCCTTGATTTCCTTTGTAAAATTCTCACCCTTAAAACTTGCAAAGTTTGATGGATTCATTGGGCACCCAAGTTCACGAGGACTTGGATAGGTGTATTGCCAGGGTATTACTTTTCCTGCAGTGGCTCTTACACAGCAACATGAAATCCCCAAGGCTTTCCTACCCCCTGTTGTGTCTCTTTGGCTTTGACTGACCATTGCCTTTTCTCCTTCCCCTCCCTTTTATTTTTTTTAAGCGTCACTTAGCGCCTGAAGTTTTTCAAGAAATATTTGGCATGACGATACAAGAGTTTGACAAGTTACCTCTCTGGAGACGCAACGACATGAAGAAAAAAGCAAAACTCTTTTAATCTCCCTTTAAACAAACCAACAACAAAAAAAAAATGATGCATAGAATATTGTATCATACAATCCAAACTGTTTGGAAGCAACTACTTATCCACCAAAAAGGGAAAATCACATAGTGGCACCTCTGTACACAGCAGTCGAACAAGAGGAACATTTGCCCTCCTGGAACACAGGGAGAAAATATCTGGGCTCAGGAACAACAGTGATAGTTTCCAGAGGTGTCAACCTGTTACATGATACTATACAAGATAGAAAACAGTTCTGTTCTTCTCCCTCAATGATACTCCCTTTACTTCTCTCCACAATACGATGGACTTTATTGCTAGAGCCAGGAAGTGCCCTTAGGATGCCTTGTAGACTAAAGTAGTTGTAACCACTCTAAGAACTGGAAAAGAACATATACATATATAAATATATATATATGTATGTATGTGTGTTTGCCTGTGTGCACACATGTATTTATATTGATCCATCTATCTCTGTGTGTGCGTGTGTATATATGTGTATATATATATGGAGAGGAAGATAGACAGATAGGTAGGTAGATAGATGCTCTGTAGTGAAGGAAAAGTCCCTTGTAACTTATGCACATGGTCACATAAGTCTTTCACCCAACTGTTTCTTACTTGACACTCTTTTGACATAGCATCTTCTTCATGTAATACAGTCTGCAGCGGTGAGCACTCTGCTCACTTAGAGTGCGTACCAGTTGGATTTCTGGAAAATGGACTCCTTGTATATATTTGCTAGGATATAGGAAGTGAATTGCTGTGTGTGTTGTCAGTCTTCCCTCTTCCACACTTTCTGCTTGAATTAATAAGTCTGGAGCTTAACCAGCCTTTTGAATAATTTAAGATCACTTAAGTAATGGGAATGATGGAGAAGAGTCAGTTTTCTTGAATTTTACTCCAGGAGATGGGTGGATGGGGGGGCGACAGAGTGAGAAAATGCTTTTTTTAAGTGTGCCCTGGTTTGCACCCAGAGATTTTGGGACAAACTCCCTGCTAGTAATTCCTAGTACAGCTCATCAGGCTGCAGTGGAGTTGTAGGATTTTACATCAGCAGGGAAGAAGGTTCTCTGCAACTAAGACTCAAATTCATCCCTCTTAGGGAGGAATGTTTATGAATTAAAAGGTACCATCAAGGTGCCATGCTCTGCCAATAGAGGCTTTTTGATTAACTTGCAGTTGCTGTTGTCAATATGGCACAGTGCATGGGGCCAAGCACTCTTTTTAGTTAATGTAGGTTTTTCACTTGTGCTTGGAAAAGAAGGCACAGACTTTTTTTTTTTTCTCCTCTCTTGAAGCATCAAAGCTCCAGCCTTGGTTATATTTACTTCCCTTTGTGCCTGACTTGGTTTTTGAAGACAGAGTAATCATGCAAGACAGTTTCTGAGCTGCATTGAACTCCTTATTGCTTTCAGTCTTCTTCCAATATGCTGCAGCTTAAAAGACTGCCTGTATATACCTTAACTGCTTCTGGGCAAGTCCTATACAGAGGAGGACATGAGCACCAAAGTAATTGAATGAATGCATTGTGGCTACCAGGTCAGCTTTTTCTCTTCCTTGGTGCTTAACTGCCAATGCATACTGCACTAATGAGCCTGTCTCCTGGTATGGGAGGGGCTAATTTGGGTTCTGTGTCTGTCAAAGAGTATCAAGGTTTCCTTTTTAATACAGAAACTTCAGGCACTGGAGACATCAGAACCTTTGTATTTTCTGTTACATGAGACATTGGTGTTAAAATCTGGAAGTCAGGAAGGGGAAACAGTCCCATGTAGTTGTGAGATTCAGTATCACTGTGTTGAGTTCTCTGTATCACCAAATGGCATTTCACCATGAACTGTGCAGGGCAGCCCAAATCCTGCCTCTTCTTTGCTGGTTTAGGAAGTCCTGTTGCAACAGATCACTGTGGTTCCTTTGGTAAAATCTGAGATGAAGATTCAGTATATGAGAGACAGAGACAGGGGGTCACCACCTGCTCCATGTCCCTAGAACTGAGGGAATGGTGAGTCTATAGGACAAGCTGGAGAACACGCTGCCATGCAGATCTGGCATCACAGTCCCCACTGCACAGACATCCTCAGTGAACACTGTGACACACACACACTTGTGAGTGAGCTCTCTAGATGTTACTGCAGTTGCAGCAAGGATCAGTGTAACATGTTTTGCTTCATTTTTGAGAACACACATCTGAAAAACATAGGAGCACTGAGAAGTGAGAACGTTAGGACCACTGACAGGTTGAGATGCATTTTTGAGTGACTGCTGAAACCAAATCCATATGATGACAGAATAGCACTGTTTGACAGTAACAGACTTTGTGAGTGCTGGAGTCTCAGAAATTCATTTGAGATGAACATTTGAGGTTTTATACATTTAAATTATTAGAATTGTCCAAATTTTGTCAGCCCACATCCTACAGACAAAGCTGTTCTTCTGCCTCACAAATGTATTAGGCATTACAGGTCTTTTAGCCCAAAGGTTTCTCTTTGACAATGTACCTTTTAGATCTGAAGACTTGCTCTCAAGGATGTGAGCTGCCAGCCTGCATTTTTCTGTCTCCATCTCTAGATTACTATGGAACTTCTCACAGCATATATGAATACACTACCCAGTCATTTCAGAAATGACTAAGCCGGGTTTTTTTCTCACCTTTCCTTCCTATCAAAAAAAAAAAAAAAGGATTAGGAAAAAAAAAAAGAGCCCAGCCTTCTAGCCTGTGAAGAATGACATGGTAATTAGTATCTGCCTCATCAGCTGAGAATTAAAAACTGCAGTTGAAGCTTGGGAAAGAATGAAGAGAAGCCAGCTTAGATGCTTTAGAAGTGATTAATCTCTAAATGGATTTTTGGGCCACTGCTGGTTCAGATCTCACTGGTGTGGAGTAGTCAGTCAGATCACAGCCCTCTGTACTAGAGTTAATGCTGCTTTATTTCTGATTGAAAACAAAAGTTTTTCTGAGCTTCAGTTTCATGCCTACAGTTAATTCCCCTTACCTATCTCAACCGTCTCCATGTAGACACACCTCAAGAGATGGTCTGTCCACAAAAACCACGCTGCAGCCAGCTGAGGGTGTGTTTTCTGCAGTGGATTCTTAGTAACATTTTCTGTTCTTTCACCAGGTCTTCCCACCTAACAAAAATCAAATACAGCCCCAGGGAGAATTTTCTTTGTAAACAATTAATCATTTTCCTAGTATCAATTGAGTAGCAGTTCTTTGTAATTCACCTCTTTGGTATTCCCTTGAGACATGTCAGGGCCTGGACTAGATGATCTTTAAAAGTCCCTTCCAACCCAAACCATTCTGTGATTCTTTGACTATGCCTTAAGTACATGCTTTATGTTCTTCTATCTCCTGCAAAGTGTTTGAGCTTCTGAAAAAGTCCATGCCATCAATGCTGTTAACATCCAAAAGGACTGAAAACTGATTGCTTTTGTATTCTTTTTTTCTCCTTTTCTGCTTTAGGATTGATGTAAGGGCAAAGACCAGTCAAAGCATTGCAAAATAACCACCTGTACAAAATGGGATTATGTACACATGCAGGTTCTCAAACAGAGGTGCACGTGTAGCAAACTCACTCCACGTTTGGAGTTCATTAAATATGGTTTGTGATGTGTTGTGGACATAGCTGCAGTGTGCTGTGTAGGTTATGCTAGGAGAACTCTAAGTTCCTCAATAGCTGTATGTGGGACAAGCCTTGTGGCTCTTCTGTCAAGACAAATGTCATCTCTCCTTACAAAGTCCTATAGTCCTAAGCCATGTAGTTCAGATGTCCTGCTGTTCAAGGGAGGTCATCAGGAGCCTCTTATAAAAGTTTGCTGCACTGAAATTAGACGTATTTTGCAGTGAAATCCCTTTCTACAAGCCATGTGTCTCCTGGTAGGGTAATATCGACAGATGGAGAAGGGTTAAGGTCTGGGAAGGAGGAGGGCTGACATAAGCTTGATTTCTCTAGGGCTTGCCAGGGTGGTCTTTAGCAGGATTAGAGGAAAACACTGGCATGAGCCTGTGGTACCTGTTTCAAACTGTGGGGAAGTCAACTTTGGAATTCATAAGCATCTACACCAAAATTAATGGTATGAAGCTGTTACAACAAGCAACAGAAAAATCATGCCCTAGAATGGTAAAAATATGAACATCCCCTAAACTCATCTTGGAATGACTTGTTTTGGCTCATCCTGACTTAGAAGGAGATCTTGGCATATTTGGACCATAGCCTTATAGACTGGACCAAATGGAAACAAGCCTTTCTCTCACTCTATGATTCATTGCTTTCCATTGGAATGTATTCATGGAGGAGGATGTCCACATCCCAAAAGTCACCTGCAGCAATGAAGAATATCAGGCAGTGATAATGATGATGCAATAAAACTCTTGCAGGAAACAAGAATATCAACTAATCTGTCCCAAAATGCCACTCATCTTTCCATGTCAGAGAGACACTTAGGGCTTGACTCCACAGCCCTCTTCCCCATTCAGTTAGCCCTGGCTCATGGTCCAGTTCATGCCCTGTCAAACTTTTTGGCCCTGTCAACACACCTGCTAGAGTCCAGAATAGTGTTCAGGGTAGATGAATAGCAAGGGCTGGTCTTGACAATATATAGTATGGTTTTACCCCATTGCTGCATAGTGAAGAGCTAGAGAGAGCTCCTGAGCACTGTGACAGCAGCACAATGCGCCTTTCTCCTTTGATGTAGAGACACACTTGCTGTTATGGCTTGCAGGATCAGTCTGGCTTGTGAGTTTTGCCTTGTGATTTCTCCCACACACCTTCTTTGTGCTTAACGAAAAAAGAAACAAGAAAAATCTTAACGCAATGCAAAGATACTGAGTTTTCAGTTGGACAACTCTGCTGGCAGGAGCTATGTGACGCCTGCATTTGGCAGAAGTATTGTTAATTTTAATGTAAGCATCAGTGCAGGAAGTGGGAATGTAATTGGCCATTAATGTTGTTTGCCTGTATGCAAAATAAATTATTTGTTGCCCAAAGGGCTTCTAACAGGGAAATAGATTTCTGCTAATGATTTGCTCAAATATGCTTGTCTGTGTGAAGAGGTAATACCTCCACGCGCGCTGTGGTCTTTCAATTGTGGTAAATGAGACATGACTGGAGGCAAACAGTAACCTGTTCAGTCAGGATCACAGCAGTTAATACAAGTGTTGCTCCCAGGATTTGCAAAGCTGAGATCCACGGGAACCTTCCTCCTGGGCATTAGGAAATGCAGCACTTCAGCAGCAGAAGCAGCTATGGGAATTCCAGCGGTGCCTTACCAGGCTGAGTCTCTAGCTCCCTTAGGCGCTTTGACGGGTCCCACTGGACACTTGCCTGGGCTTTTGTCACTGAACACCTTCAGAATGCACTTCCCCCCCAGATGCAAACCCACTGACAGCAGTGGAGTCTCTCACTGACACTGCACACCTTGGGGCAGACTGTCTGTGCTGGCCAGGCCAGGAAAGCCTCTGGCCACTGTGTACACCCACAGTGAGGAGCTCTGTTGTCATTACCAGATCAGTCCTGTCCAAGCAGTGTGGCTTGGTCGTTGTGGACAACTCTTCCTGTAAGGAGGCCTTACAGCTGGGGGCTTTTTTTAAGCTTTGGAAACTGAAACTAATTTTTTAAAAGGTGTACTTTCCTTTAAATCAGTAGACTTTGGCAATAGGATTTTTTTATTATTTTATTTTTTTTTTCTCCTCCCTCCACGTTACAAACCAGCGTTTTGGGGAGGTGCCCCGTGTTCTTCATTCATCTGTCTCTCTCTCTGAGTCTCTGTAAAAGTGAATCAATGTCTTGTCTGTACAGTAAGTCTGCTTGTATGCATAATGAGAAGTTGAGCTGGGTTGCTGTTCTGTACAATTAGTGTTTCCACTGTCATACTGCAAACAGCACATATTGCACTCCTGTGCCACTGTAATCTGCATCACTGTTGTACTCAAGTCAATGAATAAAGTTTGGAGCTTTATTCTTAATTGCTGGATTCATGTTGCCTCATTTACTTGGTTTTTTTCATCTTGCAGAGCGGAGAGATACGAGTGATGAGAGCAAGACAGATGACTAACATTGAAATGCAGTGCAATTACGACAAAAGGTTTAAAAATTGACACACGACTTCCTGTAACTAAGTCCCAAAAAATAGATATGCATACAAACCACATATAAGTGTTACTTTTGTGATCAATTGTGGTTTAAAATGACGTGAGGTATCAGCAAGGTCAACTAGACCATTCTGTTAATGAACTTCACAGGCTAAATGGTTTCCTTTCTTGATCATTGCAATTTCAATCCCATCTTGAAAATATATTTACATGTCTTGGTATTTTAAGTTAGGTACTTGCTTAATTACTTGAACTTTAAACCTGCCTAGCCTTAATCTGGGTGTGGAAGATGAGGGAAGATGCTTATCATGATACGTTAAGACTATAGTGGCAGCAGAATTAAGCACACTGCACCTCCAGGGAATCTGCAGCAATTCCTGCCACTGCCTGAAAAGAAAGACATGTCAAGGGACTTCACTCATTATTGCATTAGATATCTCCTGGAAAAGAAGCCACTCATCCACAGCTCTCCAGTTGACCTGTTGAACATCATCACTGAATTGATTTGAGCCTCCTCCAGTTATGGGACCTGAAGCAACCAGAGCTGGAGTCCCATTAGGATTGGCCTCTGGGCTTGTTTGTTAAAGGGAGGTGGGGTGTGGTGGTGTTACCGTCTGAGGTGAAGCCAAAACAAAACCTCTATGGGGGGGACAGAATCTTGCTTCTGGCCATAGATCAGCTGAGCTGCAGCCTTCTGCTAGGGGCAGAAGTGATGTAGCACACACTCTGTTCAGAGTCCTTGAGAGTCAAGAAAGTCCCTGCAGCATCAAGGTATGTGCCCTGCAGATAACATGTTCCCCATCTTCTCTTCCATTACTCAGCCCTCTGAGATTCACCCCTGCCCTTGCCCTACCTTGATGCTCTACACAGGTTCTCTCTCATGACAAAGGTAGAGGTTCCCCAGAGTTTTCTTTTAACATGCTATGTTGAGAATGTCAAAGGACTGAGTATCAGATGAGATGGAGACTCAGGTTCCTGCCTGGAGAGCAAGAGGTGAGGAATTCAACACCACCGTGAGGTTAGTCTTTAGGAAGTTTTATATCTGTCCTGTTCATTTCCCAGGCCATGCCTGGCTTTTTGCTGTGATGTATGTGTGTTGGAACTTGCACAAGAGAAAATTTTCTGTGAACAAAGCCTGGAAAATAATCTGGTGGCAGTTAGATGCCTCCTTGAGTTCGTACTTTTGCTGTGAGTGGGACAAAATCAAATCAAAATTAGAACGTCAGATTAATTTATTACATCTGCTGGAAATACAACTCAGCGAAGGGCAGAAGTGTTGGAGAATGGCTTAGAGAGCAGGGATATAATCCTGGGGAGAGACTTCTTATCAAAGTATAATACAAGGATTTGGTGGCAGTTAGATGCCTCCTTGAGTTCGTACTTTTGCTGTGAGTGGGACAAAATCAAATCAAAATTAGAACGTCAGATTAATTTATTACATCTGCTGGAAATACAACTCAGCGAAGGGCAGAAGTGTTGGAGAATGGCTTAGAGAGCAGGGATATAATCCTGGGGAGAGACTTCTTATCAAAGTATAATACAAGGATTTAAACAAAAGCTCAAATGCTGAAGACATGCTCTAAACAGAGCTACCTCTAAGAACGACAGAGCTACAGCGGCCTGGTTACTCGCCGGCACCCTCCTCAGTGTGGGGTGTCCAAGGATTCTCCAAATCCTAGCCAAGCATTTAGGTATATACACACACAATTTCAACAGTCTCTGATTCGTCTTCACAAGTGTCCCACAGTGTCTCTCACCACTGCTCCGTGGGGGCAGAGCCTCAGCTCTATCCCTGCTCTCTTAGCCATTCTCCAACACAGAAGCATCACTTCAGTGGAGTATTTAAACACAGATTTTTGCCATCTATATTGCTCCAAGGCCAGTCCTGAACTGGATAATTTGTACATGCTGGGTGAAGATGACCTTTGCTTTGAACATCTAATGGACTTACTTCAACAGGCATGTAGACCCATGGACTTCAGCAGTTTGGCACATGTGTTCCAGTAGCCCTGTTTCCTCCCATGTTTATAGACATTTCCTGCCTAGCCACTCCACAGCCCTTGGAGCAGTCAGACCAGTTATGAATGAGGACATAATAACCCATTTTCTATCCTCTTCTCTTTAGGATCAGCTCTGAGAAACTTCAGGGATTTTAGGAAACTGTAGTCTCCTGTGAGCAAACTTTGGCTGACAGCACAAGCTTTTGCGGAGGTCATTTGTAGGGAGTGCTGGGCAAACCTGAGCCAAAGAGTTAGAAAGACTCAGGGATGTTTGTAAATGTCTGCTTGTTCATCTTGAAGGTAAATAGAGTCTGAGAGTTTTCTTCAAATTGTTTTGCACTGCTGATTTCCCCTTCCCCTGGACTTGCAGATGTCATGGAGATGTTTCCTCACTGCTCTGCAGGGCAGGACCCCATCCCCTGCCTACCAGTTAGCAGCCCCTAAGCACTTCCATGTTAGGTGTTCCCTGGGCATCTCCTGTTAACCTCCCTTGGATTCTCCACACTGTTAGGGAGTAAGGAATATCTGCTCATGGAGCACCTGCTTAAAAAACCCCACAAGCATAGGTCTATGATTTGGCCTTGGAACTTTCCTTGAAAGTTTTCCAACCAATGGAAAAAAAACAAATCCCAAAGTTTCCCTTTTGAATCCCTCTCTTAAAAAATTCACCACCAGAGTCTCAACTCTTTGCCTGTAGCAACAGTTACGGTGTAGTGCCAGCCCTGGGACATGTCCTGCCAGCCCAAGCTCTGGAGATCCTAAGCAGCAATCCTCAGCTGGGGATCATCGACCCAGCAGTGTAACAGAGCAGTTGGTGCATCACAGCCTTCCCCATCCCAGAGCATTGGAAATATTATCACTGTGACTGTGCTTCTCTGTGTAAAGCAAATTAACAAGGCTCCATCCCAGCCATCAGCCCCACAGTGTGACAGTGCCAACCTGAGCACATTTTTAATTTCCCTCCAGTTAAACACACAACCCCAGTGAAATCTAAGTCCAGGGTTTCTCTTTTTTTTATTCTTAATTGTTAGACCATTTTTCCCTGCTCCCCTCCTCCCCACAAATAATGTGAAGTTTATGACCCCTGAGTAATGGCTATGGAATGCACTGCATCCTACAGCCATCGCAAGGCATCTGGCAATGGGAATCTTCACAGCATGTAAAAAATACACAGATAATACCATTGTAAATAACTCAGATCAAAACAAGTCAAATGTCAATGTTAATTTGCTGTCAAGTATAGCCCAAGACCACTTCCTCCTGCAAGAAAAGAGTTCCCAAGTGTGACTTGCTGCCCACCAAAAGAAGCTTATTCTCCACCAAAACTCTTCCCAAACTCTGAATTTACAAGAGTGGTTTCTTTTTTTTTCCCCTTGCTGTTTTATTTTGTGCCTGTCTGCTGCTGAGTCCAAGGCTGGGAAATGAAACTTCAGTTTTGCCTGACATTTTTCTATTGTAAAAAAGGACTCTTGGGAGAGATATTTACTGTTTTCTATGGCTCAGTCAGAGGGCAAGAAAGAAAAGTTGTTCCAGGAGTTCCCATTGCAAAGCATTTTTTCACATAGGCTCACTTTTATTTTGTAAAGACTGGGAGATTAAAGAGCCGGCAGCCCTGGAACAGGAAGTTTGCTGTACATCCAAAGGTCAGGTGGGTCTCAGACAGCCACTGCTTCCAGCTCTCTTTTATATACACTCTGCAGATTAAAATGTACATCCCGGGCTGGATGTAGTCATGGTAGTGATGGGGGCCCAAGGGTTCGGGGGGAAAGGAAGAGAGGGGGAGCAGGAAAACAGCACAGCGCAGTCTCTCCTCAGGCTGTGATTTCATAAGACAAAGCACTGGGCGACTGTTCAGCAAGCTTAAGGTATTCCCACGCCCCCACAGCTTTTTCCTGCCATCAGATATGTCAGCATGACTGCTTGTGGGGTCGCTCTCAGTGACATGCGGGAACTGATCCTGCTTAAAAAAACATATTTTACTTTTTATTTTGTTGCATAGCAGTGTTGGTTGTTTCTTTTTCTTTTTAAATGGAGTCAGTTCCCTGCTTTGAGTTAAGCAGCAGCCTCCCAAAACAGTTTTGCTGGCATGAAAAACGGGGTGGGCACAAGTGAACAACAGGGGCTGAAGGAAGAGTTGAAGCAGAACAAGTTAAACTGCTAGTGATGTTGCACTCTGTGTCATGAAATTGCACTCTCAAGTCCATGGCACAGAGGGCAGTTGGTGGCCCTCCCTTAGTTCCTTCAATTCCAGCAGCACCACCACTGCACCTTCTGTGACCAAGTGGTCAATTAAGAAGAGTATTGTGGTGTTCAAGACACTGCTGGAGTTGGATATTTTAGCAAAGCCAGGACTGGTTTGGCTGTCACCCCAGAATGAAAGAGGGAAGCAAGGAGGTGGACTAAACCCCACCTTCAACGTGCATCCTCTGGAGGAGGTGGCTGTTCTGCTGGCAAAGTAAGCCAGGTGCAGGTTGGCCCTGCTCAGAGAACCACTGTACTGGCACATAATCCTGTGTCTCACTGTTCCACTTACTCCAGGACTGTGCTCAAGTGCAAGGAGATGAAACACTGATATCTTCTTTTCCCCTTTAGGTATTCCTCACTGTCTTGTGCCTGGACAGCAAATCAGGACATATAAGTTCCACGCTTTCAGTTTTCTGAATGTGGGCAAGTCACTGAAATTCTCTAGACTTTTAGTTTTCCCTCATAGCCCTTGTGGTCTGCTTTTGCCAGAGCGAGCCAACACGTGTCCCATGGATCCATCAAGTCTGTGAGGCAGGTTAAGCCCTGATAAGGTGTTTGATTGAACAACGCATCAGCAAGTGGGCTCAGAAGTTTTGTCTGCTTCTGCCACTTCCCTTAATAGACTCTGGTCAAGAGGGACCACATGGGCAGAGTCTGTGAGCCAGAGGGCAAGGGTTACTTTGGATACTGTAAGAAGCTCTGAAGGTGTTGCATTGTCCTTGTGTTATTGCCTCTGCAAGTGGTTTTGCTAAGCTAAAGAGTCTTCACTCGCCCATCAGGCTGGGGCAGAGACAGCCTGAAGAAGGGTGTGAGGTGGAGGGAGAGCAGGTTGAGCTCTGAGAGCTGTACAGCCTGTGCTGTTAGTGTTCGGGGCGGAAGCTCAGATAGAGCCCTCCTAGGCACACTTAGTGGGTATTGTAACATCTTTGCTATTATTGTGGCAATATTGTTTGGACAATTGTCTGGAGAAGGTGGTCTTTACAGAGTAGAGCCCTTGTTGGTGAAATTCCCAGTCTTCACAATTGGCAAGAGTAAGGGGCTGGATGTAAATTAATAGTGCAGCCCTGGGCAACCCAGTAAAGAAACACCAAAAGGTGAGCCAGATCTGGCAGGAACAGACTGACAGACTCGGGCATTGGCTCTGCTGTTCAGGGTCTCCACACTTAGGAGTAGATCCGTTAGCCATTTCCCATTATTTGTGCTATCTCAGCCCCCAAAGGTATTGGAGGGAAGAGTTGATGGCAGAACTAAACCTCTCTGTAGGAGTAGCCCAGTAAGGCTGCCAGAGGGAAATAGGTTTCCCCTTTGGCTGATGATTCTGGATTTAGGCTAGATACTGCAGAGGAAAAAAATGCAGCTGAGTCCATTCAAGGAATTAATTGACAAATGCTCTGAGGTTTTATGTGAACCAATGTGTTTGCTGTGAAACAGGAGACAAGCTAATAATTGAAACAGGGTTTACAATGAATGAACTGCTGCTGAGAAATGCCCACTTTGCAGCCTTGATATACACTGGATGTTCAATGACTGCCAGGAGCAAACTGTGGTATCTCAGTTAGCTTTTAACCTAATTATCATTTACAGAGGAGTTGCAGCTAGATGAATGAGGACTGCAATAAAAAGGACTTAAGATTTATTGATGAGACTACATGAATAATTCCCCTTGCAATGATGCATTTAAGAGCACAGATATTGTGGGAGGAGGAAAGCTGGTGTTTGATATTTTGAATGATTTTAAAGTGTGTGTTTTATTTTTAAGTTTTGGCTTTTGCTGTGCCCTCTAATTGTCCCCTTCAATAAAAACTAAAATAGTGAGTCTAATCCTCTTACCAGCTAGGTTTGTGAAACAAGAGTAGGTAATTGAAAATAAACTTCTGCTGAGGCCAATAAATACTGGATCAAATAAGTGATTCTATGATTAATAGTCTGCCATGGTGCTCAGCAGCCCCGAGCATAACGCCTCAATGCTCCGATGTTGCTCTGACCTCTTGGCGCTCAGAGGTTGGTTTTTCCGTAACTAACTAATTGTTCAGCTTCCTGAAAAGTACATTTATGCTCTTTGTCCCTTGGGAGCAATCTCAGAGGACCCTACGGAGAATTTTCCTGTGTTTGGCCAGTCGGAGAGACAATGAAGTTACCACCAGGGTAGGCAGAACACCCATCTGACCAGGGGGAAAAGCTGACTGAAAAACTGTCCCCATGAGGAAAAAACAAGTAGCTTTTAGTCATATCAGCCAGACTTGACATGCATCCAACCTGTTGCCAGTGCTGACATAAGGGAAGGGATGAGGGAAGGCATTACCACATAGGGGCAACATGTTTTTAAGTAACTTGCAAATACTTCTGGCAGCGCACATCCACATGCATAAGCTGAAGTCACAGCCACTGCTGTCCTGCCAGGTAGCCCTGATCATTCCCAGTCCCACTGAGGGCCAGAAAGGCCCTATGAAAGCTGTACTGGAAGAGTCCCCTGAGGCACCTCAGCTGTGGGCACAGGGAGGGCTGTGCCCCATTCCCCATCCCCGTGGTGACCACATTATTGAGCCACCTGAGTCTTCAAAGGAAATTTTAAACCATCCATTGAAGACTGAAGCCAAGAATGAGCCTTCAGGAGAACATATCCCTAGAGGCAATCTTGTCCTAGTAAAGGCTAACACTGCCCAAAGGATCCCTGCCTTTTGCTGCTCCCCCATTCTGTTCTTGCCACTGGAGTCACCTCCCTTGAGGAGGGGCATTCCCATGACTCTCCATTCTCCATAAACCCTGCTTCCCTTATCTTGTCTGTCATTCCTCAATCTAATTGTTACATATGGACAAACATGCCTATTACCTCTGCTTTATCTTTGCCTGGCAAAGTCCCAGCATTCTGTCTCTGCACTGATCCCACAGGTTTGGCCTTGCCCCACCACAGTTCCACTCAAGCAGAATTAACCCCCTGCAAGTCCCAGGATTTGAGTTATCCTCATGGGGAGACCCTGGAAAGTTCACCCCAAATTAACTAAACTAAAATTAACTAAATGTACTAATCATCATCCCCCTCTCCCAGGTGTTTTCAGGCTGAATTAAAATGCCTTTAGTTAGATTAGCTTACTCTGGAATGAAGTAAACCAAAACAAATTTAAGACACGTAGTCTTAAGGTTTGGTAAGATCTTCTGCAAGTCTCTTGTGAGATACTAGAGCTGCTGCGGCTCATCAATTCACCACCACTCCTCTGCTGTGTGTCACCCCCTTAAGCTGCAGCACTGAAGCAACTGAAGGTGTCAACATTGTGTGCAAACACATGCAGGTTATTTCAAGGGACATCTCTTTGTGGTTGACCTGCAATAGCTTTGTGCAGAGAACTACGTGCCACAACAACAACAGTATTTGATGGGTGGCCAGTGAGAAATAAGTAGGTGCAGAACAGCCTTCTGGACAAGATCTCTTGATACAACTTCAGTTCTGAGAACTGCTTATCAGCAGAAACCTCTTCCTGTAGCAGAAACCCACATGTCCCCTCGCTGTATCTGCCTGAGGGAAGCACCAGGAAGGTACGTCCAAGATGGACCATGTGCACGTATCACCTCCCACCCCACACTGTCTGTTGTGGCTGCAGTTCTCTGCTCCCTGGCATGGGCAGATGAGTGTACAGGGGCCTCAGGCATTGTGGAACAGGACACTTCACTCCTGCCACTTGTCCATGAGGTGACGCACACCATTGCCTAACTCGGCTGATGGCAACCCTAATGGCCTGTGTGCCCGGGCGACTCTCCCAGTTACTCCCCTCCTTTAAAAAACCCATTTCTGGGCACCTGGCCTGCAGTGTGAAACAGCCTTTGTGTGATATTTTGTCAGCTACAAATAATTGAAAAAGGCTTACATAAAGTCCTAATTGTGTCGCAGAACAGGCTCTTCAGTCATCCATCTTCCTATTAAACTTGTGAATTTCAGCTACTCAGCCCGGTTGGAGTTATTTTCCCCTTCCCCTCCTTCTTCTTTTAAGCTTCTATTTATATTCTCTCAGTTGTCTCTGCCAGAAGATCTCATGTGGATACATTAGGCCTTTTCAAAAGGAAAGTTGGATTACAGCGATTTTTCTCCCCGTAGGACACAACAGCTTCATCATTCATAACAGAGCAATACACTATAACTTCATTATAGATGGCATGAAGCTGGCCTATTTAAACAGAATACTTAATGATAGTTCGGAAGGCAGGGGAAATTCAGCTCCACTGCTCTACGTGCAAAAAGGGAAACCACATTTTTTTGTATTTACTGAGGCAATTTCTCGACTCTTAATTAAATCTCTTTTCACAGGAACAAAAAAAACCCAAACCAGGAAGACTCAGCTGACATGGGTGAGACCTGTTACCTAGTAGTTAATTCCACTTTGGCAGGAAGTTTGACATGCCCTAACATCTAATATTAAGAGCAGCGAGGGAAACTTGGACTCCCCTGTTGTACTCAGCCTCTACTGAAACAAACTGCAGTTTGTTGTTGCTCTCCTCTATAGACCACAGGTTCTCGTTCTTTCCCCTTGCCCAATTCAGCAGTGCTGACCACAGAAGCTTTGCTTCTTGACTTCTGAGTAGAAGTGGTTTAGGCCTGAAGAAAAGCTGCGGACTGAAAAACTTCTTTTTGGGAAAATGCCAGAATAAATAGCCTTCTGTGAGCTTAAAATTGACATCAGACCACAGTTCGTAGTGATGATGGGAGAGGCTTAAAAAAATCCCAGTGAAAATGTAGCAAGATATAAAAATTAATGTTTTCCCATATTTTGATAAAATTAGTTTTTCTTCTCACCCGGCTAAGTTTTAGTGGTGCTGAAAGGTGCCTAGAGTTCAGCTCTGTTGAGGCAAGTCCTCCATCAACAGCCTGACAATCCACACAGATTTTATTTTTTTTTAGCTTGGGAGAGATTTTGCTCAGTGTTGGTCTAGTGGTAAAATCCATGAGAGTGGATGAAGGTTCTAATATTTTCTCAGCTGAATGCTCCTATCCTATCCCCTCAAAAACTAGTACCATGGTGTCATGAATGAGTGTTTAGGTTACTTAGAGAATCACCAGCAAAGGAATCAGCAAAACCAGGTTTAATATAAAAGTGAAGCCATGACATAGTCCATTGGCAAGGTTCACTCTACTACATTCTAGATGGTTAAAGCACAGAGAGAAAAAAGCAAACTGAAATCTAAAATCAATCAATATAGACCCAAAATCAACTCCAGCATTATCTATGTGGAAGATGGGGCAGGGAAAAGGGAAAGGATAGGGCAGGGTAAGAATAAAAAGGGGTAAGGGAGACTCTTCCATTGAGTCACAAGGTTCAGAGTGGACCCCCTTGCCAAACTTAGCCTCAGACTTGACCAACGGTTTAGGCCTAAAAACAGGAGGAACAAATGCTGTGGCTGTTGAGCACACTGTCTGGTCAGCATGTCTCATACTTTGGCCAGAAGAAGGTATTCCATCTGTCGAGGGAAAGAAAACAATTCATGCTATTAGGGCTCCCTTAATCTGGTCTACAAGCAGTTTGGACTCAACAACTGAAAAGGAAATGTCAAAGAATGGGAAGCCAAGAGAAGCTCATGAAGAAGACATCTGGTCCTGAAGTCCTTAATGGGAAATCCCCCTCTGCCCTCCAGCCACTCTCTTCCCAGCCACGCTCTTTTGAAACAGTTAATGTCTGAGAGAATCCAAAACACTGCTGGAATGTATCAGTGATGAAGCTTTTGTATAGCTGTGCAGCTAAACAGCTCTGGGTTTGTTAGTGTTAGGGCTGATTGTCTTGCCTTTCATCTGTGAAAGTCGGAAATGACTGGACAAAAGTCAGTGGAGCAACACTGGGCTAAGGCCAGCTTCAGCTGGGGGAGAATTTGGTCATCTCTTTTACAGCCAGAATCATAAAACACTTCACAGGGAAGCAAGAAGACCTCAAAAGAGACACCCAAAGACAGCATACTTGCAAATCATCTGAGATATTAATTCTTTCAGTGAGTAGCTTTGCTTGAAACAACCATCCTGTCCCAGTGACCCATCTGCCTCTCTCTTTCTTCTGGCCCTTTCTTCACTGACTGAACCCTGGCAGGCTCCCAGTGCCTTCCTGGAACCAAGCAACTAGTCTGGTCAGCTATAA
>NW_008686961.1:0-4757 GCF_000695815.1 Acanthisitta chloris | reverse complement strand
TTGCTGCTCATGCTCCTGAATGGGTAGTCCAGGATCCCTAACATGTTTATGCAATAAGCCACATGGCAATATCATTTATCACAGCCCCCCACAGAAAACTGTGTTCCCAGGGCCTGGGCTGCTCAGAGTTTCAGCATGGGATGTAGAGTCTTTGAGCATATGCATCAGGACAGTTAGCAGAGCTATATAGACCTCCTTGGGGAATAAACAGAGGACTCCATTCAATTTCCCAACACTAACTATTCCCTTCATCCTTGAAACCAGAAAATCTGAAAGACAGGCAGGATTCAGTAGATCAGGGCTCAAAGACATTGATGGGAGCTCCATAAACATCCTGAACTCCTGCCAGTGTCTGCTCTGTGCTCCCAGCTAGAAGGAAGATCAGGAAGGGCTTTCAAGGAGACAGCTGAGCTTGTGCCTGATGATCCCTCTTATCTAGTCCCAGCTGTGTGATCCCACCTGCTTGTGTGGACATTCTCATGTGGTCTCCTCCTTCCATCCAGCTGCAGGTGCTTGTCATTTACCTGATACTGTCCCAATCCTGCCTGAATCTACTGCAACACAACTCATCCTCCTCAGGTGAGGGAAGTATCTGCTATTTTAATTTCCATCATTTCAGCATGGAAGTTGGTCCAGTAACTGTGAAAATGACACTAGGAAAAGAGAGCTATTTGGCCAGAAGCAGGGGGAGGAGAAAGACTTCTGCCTTTCACAGACAGTAGTGTTGTTTTGCTGGCTCAGCTATCCCTGTGTCCACAGACTTCATTATTGTTGAGAGGGATCCACATATAGACAAAAGGAATTCTCCCCCCTCAGACTACAGCAGCATTACAGGCAGGGATGCCAAAGTGAAGAAACCTTTGGCTTCTTCATTTCTTGGCATTTCCCAGGACACACCTCAGCTTTAATCTCAGCTCAGAGATGACACAAAACCCATTACTCCTCAAATCTCTCTGAAATAGTTTTATGCCTGCTTGACCACAACTATCCACAGAGGTATTATACCCTTAGCTAAGTAGGTACCTGAGATGATATTTGAAAGGAAAGAGGACTCTGCTGTGCCAGCATTGATCTGAGCACATCTCACTGCTAACCCTAGTCTGCCAAACCATCTTATTTCTGTCCTCCAGATGTCTGCACACACGGAGTATTTCACACAGCTTCCAACTTTCAGGAGCTTAACAAAACCAAGTTAAATTTAAAACTTGGTCCTGCAGAGTAGACTCTTGAACTATGGTTTTGCGACCTGCCTAAGTGCATGGGGAAGAGGGAAAGAAAAGACCTGTGAAATGACAGACACCCTTCAGGTGTGGAGGAAATTTCTACCTTTTGTTCTGCCAGCTGGAATATTTTCCCAGAAGAAAGGCAGAAATCTGACCACTATGGACTGCTGCAACTGCAATGAATGACATCTGGGAGAAAATACCCCAGGGAGAGGTTCTGCACTATCCAAGTCAGGTGTAGTTCTTCCTGACAGTCTCCATCAAGCACAACTTCCCTGAAGTCACCTGCACACAAGTTCTAATGGGAGGATTCCCTCCAGCTTTCTCCATGGAGAGGTCAGTAACTTTCACCAGACTGTGACTCATGCCTAAACCAGGGAAAAAGCAAGCCAAATGCAGCCAAAGAGAAGAAAGTCACAGCAAAGATTTAGACAAATATAGACATTAAAGACTGATGCAAAAGGTAAGCGTAACATCAATAATATTGATGAAGCAACATACACCTGCTTAGTGTCAATATTTAGGGAAAAAAGAAAGGCATTTAGCATTGCCAATGGATGAAAGAGAGGATCAGGATGGTACTTCTGCACAAAGGATTTAGCAAATCATTTTAATGGTTTATAGAGTTTGTTTAGGATTCTAAATTTATATTTGATTCTTTCTCTGTTTCACAGGAAGAAAGAGGGCTAAAATGACAGGATGTAAGGCCAGAGGAGCAGAATCACATCAGCTGAAACCATAGCATGGCACTTGAGAACTTTAGGTGCCAATCTCACTAGCAGCCAGAATGTCTATTAACACAGCATGAATATGCAGGGGAAAAAGTATTAAAATGTCATCTATAGTATGATCCTCTGTGCTGAAGGATAGGATGTCATCCACATAAAAAAAGACTTGAACAGGATGAGCTTGGCCCTCAAGGCTTGTCACACCTGAGTCATCACTAATAATAATCATCACTAATAACCATCACTAATAATAAGCAGGAAAAAAGCAAGGAATACATGGGTGCACAGGTAGATGGCTGTTATTTTATTGGCTTCAAGAAGCTCCACCAGGAAAACCAGTTCACAAGTGTTTGCCCTAGCTGAGCACAGTGGCAAACATATAGATTTCAGCACCAACACTGGGATTATTATTTCCTCATGCTAAGCAGAGACTGAGTATTTCCCAGCTTTATGAAACCCTAGAACACAACAGCCTGTTTGAAAAAGAATATTCCAAGGAATTCTAGGTACTTCCTACTGCAAGAGGAAGAGGGCAAACAGGAAGAACTTGTATTCCTCTGGCATTACTGTTTGTCCCATTGACACCTGTCCAGCAAATGCCATAGACCTAACCAGCAGTCCTGGGATTCCAGAGCATCCTTATCATGGGAGGGGAAGGAAGGGACAAGCAGGGGATTTAAAGGCTCTGGGTCCTGAAGACAGGACTCACAGGTACCTGACGTCTTGATCTTTCAAATCATCTTTAATTAGTTTGTTTGACTGGTATTATCCTTAATTAGTCTTGCTGAGTTCAGAATGCTTGCTCACCTGCTTTGAGATACAGCACACTTCAAAGGTTTTCAAGACCAGGGCCTACCCTGCTAGATTTTGAAAGCTAGAATCAAGAAGTGGCTGGAAAGAGCTCTAAGAGAAGTATTCCTACATGACAGACATATTTATTTAACCTGTTTTTCTCCAGTCATTACAGAATGCTATCTGCTTGCTGGATTTGGTGGTTCAGGCATTTGGTTTGGCTGCCTCTTTGTGTGGAGGTTATGTACTGGCAAGAGATGATGCACTGGCAAGGGTGTAGGAACTACAGTCCCTTCCAGCCCAAACCATTCTAGATGGTCCAGCCTCAGCTTCCTTGAGTAGCAATAACTCTTTCTCTAACCTTATTCTTGTATGGAAAGTTCACATGTGGCATAATCACCTTCCAGTTCCACCAGCCACACAGAGCCTCTGCAAGGTGTCACCTCTGTCAAGCACAGCTTGGGAAGGTGGGGACAGGAGGGGGAACCAAGAGACTCAATGAATGTCAGCACAGTGCTCTTTCAGCTCAGCTACTTACTCTCCATGTGAGCCAAAAGAACTTGTGGCTATTTTTTGGTAACTTAAGGAGGGTTTGGGTTTTTTTCTACATAAACAGCAATAACATTTCCCAAGGCTGCCTTGGACCATGGATGTCAATGGTTTGTGGGCTGACAGGTCCAAAAATTGGAAATATGGATTCTTGTTGCCCTTGTCTAACTTCCCTCTCCATGTTGACACCATGACCCTGCTATCTCACAGAAACCACGAAGCTCCCCCTACCATCTGACTCAGATGAAGATGTGGAAATTGCCATTTGTGAGTACTCCAGGCTCTTTAGATGTAGGTTGATGGCCAAGAGCCTGGCTTGCAGAGCAGTCTGTGTGCAAGGACTGTGAGCTTTGGGGAACCTGCCCAGCTGTCCCACTGCTCTCTGCCCGATGAGATTCATTTCCATTGCCATATCATCACCTTCCTGCCTGCACTTTCAGCCCTGAGCCAGGCCCAAGCTCTATTTTGCCCAGATCCCAAAGCCTGTGAGGCCCTTGAGGGTCAAATCAGCTGGATGGAGATTAATCTCAGAACAACATGGGCTTGGTGTGACCCTGGTGTGGCCACTGGCCTTCAGTGGAAGGAGGACTAGACACACAGAGAGCCAGCAGATGCAGCTCTGGTGAATGATGCAGAGCTGATTTCTAGTTCCTTGTTTCTCAGTTCCCAGTTCAGTTTCAGTTCAGTTCATTTTCTAGGTAATCGTTGTACATTTTTCCACAGGAATGGTGGAGCTGCCCATGCAGGCCAGGCAGCTAGCCTCACCTCTTGCCAGAAGGGCAGGTACATCTCCCTTGCCCCCACACTGACGGCTTAATTCTGAAAAGTTCCCCTATAACCCTTGTAGACCTTGCCTCTTGTAACTTTCAGTATTTTCATTATTGATATAAACATTAAATTCCTGCAGTGTTTCCAAAATATTGGCCTGAGGACAGATTGCTACCTGTGCCTTGTACTGAGGTCAGAGTGGATGCCCACCTCTCCATGTGTTATTATTTGTGCACTACAGATGTGCCAGCTCTGGTGGAAGTCAGGCAAAAAAAGTTACCCCCAAGGAGAGGGACATGTTCCTGTGAGATCGGCTCTGTCCAGGAGGCAGGTCCTACCAGGAAGCCTTAATGAAGCGGCTGGAAGGGGAAGAGTGCAAACTCACTGGCTGTGGGATACAGCCAGCAGCGGGAAGGTGGAAAGAGAATCCAACTTTCCATCCTGCCAGCCCCGATCAGGGAGGAGGTGGGCTCGCTGCTGGGCTCCTGCTCGGGGTCTGGGCACAGCGGAACCACACGCGGCTATCCCGGGACAACCAGCGCCTTTCTCTGAATGTGCCCAAAGCGCCACTGCAGCCAGAGCAGATCCCATCCCAAACACGGGGCGCAGGGAGGGCACAGCGCCAGGGAGCAGCGAGGAGCCCCTGGAGCATCCCTGCGCTCCTGTCCCCGGGGACCGGCCGGGACGGTGTGCCCCC
>NW_008686960.1:63881-64196 GCF_000695815.1 Acanthisitta chloris | reverse complement strand
GTAAGCTTGGCTAGAGGCTGTGGGTATCTAATTTTATTCGGAGTTGATTAAATTAGCTTAATTAAAGCAGCGCCTAACACTCCTGTTCAGCTAGTGCTTGTGAAACCTGTTTTCTGGCTGGGCCTGGTTGTGGCGTCACTTCACTGGGGCTGCTCTGCTTTGTTTACAGGTTCATGTTAATTTGGTTTGTCCTGTGTCGTGTAGCAGGGCAGTGTTTTTACATTTAAAACCGTTATGTTCAGAATGATTATATTGATATTTGAAAAGCAGGCGCAAATTCCTTTCAGAGCCCAGGGCAGTGGCTCCCTGAGGCAG
>NW_008686960.1:35937-63851 GCF_000695815.1 Acanthisitta chloris | reverse complement strand
TTATCCCAGCCAAGAGGGATACAGGAGTGTAGCCAGTGCTTTTTATTACTAAAAATTTCTTTTTACCCAAACTACAGTGAATCTGCGGGCAGTGACAGCCATCCCTGCTGGTCAGTGTGATCATCTCCTAAATCATTTAATCTGCAGTGTTGTTGATATCTTTATGGAGAAAGTGTTTTGCTTTTTCCTGTGCAAACTAAAGAAACAGACACTAGAGTATTAACCTTCTGAAATGAATGCTTAAATATCACTTCAGAACATGACTCAGAAGTGCTTTAATGTGTATGTCTGCTTGAACTAACCTTTAAATCCATGCTCTTGCAGTTACCTGGCCTACAACCACCTGTCATCATAATCTGACGTGAATCTTCACGTGATGGCAGAGTCACTTCATCCACAACATGATGAAGCTGCAGATTTAAGCAGCGGAGTCACAGGTGCCAATTTCCTCTTGAAAATGGGCTGAGTTTCTGCAATGCCTGACAAAAAAAATCAGTATTCTGCAAGCAAATAATACAGAGGGTTTTTTGGCAAGTGTAGAAACAGTACAGAAAGTTTTTAACTGTATCATAAGTGCAGTAAGAGAGGCTTTGTCCAAAGCCTGATAGAGGTATCTTAACTTTGTTTTTCTGTGATTGTGTGCTTGATTACTGATAAACATCATCAGTATGAGTATGGCTTATAAATACAGCTGACTCCTAATTATCCAAACTTGTGCAGGCTGGAACATCTTAGATAATTGGAGTACTTGGGAATTTGGCAGAGATATGTGCAGTGCAAGTTGGAGTTCCTGCAGCGATGTTTCTTATCTCATCAGTGCCTTGATACTGTCTGACCCATGCTCTCTTACTTGAGGTTGGAAAGGGGGAAAGCTTGATTTTTGGGACATCTGAAGTAGTTTGGTATGCAGCCATCCTGGGTCTGGGAGAGTTAATGAAATTTTGTTTCATTTTAGGCAAGAGGTTTGGTTCAAGCACAGTTTATGAGAATAGCTTCCTTCCAGATGGGATAAAAAGGCCAGGTAAGCTTTATGTTAGCCCAGGTTCTCCACTGAGCCAATGTCCTGCCAGACTGGAACAAGCTCCCAATGGTAGGTGTAGCCTACAGCCGAAACAAAATCTTTGTGGGTGAATGAGTTGCCCACTTACAAAAGGAGTTCCTAGTATATTGGTATGCAGGCTTAGCTGAATGTCTTGTAAGAGTTGTTTGACAAAGAATAAACTCGCAGGAAGACCACAAGGTTTATAGGGCAAGTCAAAACCTCTTGTTTCAGACTGTTTTGTTTCTGAATCTTTGCTGATGTTTCAGAACTGCAGAACTATAAGCTTGGGCCACATTTTCAGCAGTAATGAATTAACTTGTACTGTTCTGGCTGCTGTAAAATTACCTGTTCTGAATATTGGAAATGAAGTAAATTTTTTTGTTGTCCTGTTGAACAACTTTAATTGAGACAAATTTATGGATGGAGGACATGAAGACTTACATTGAGAGATAAGCACAGAATAGTAGAAGTGTTGCTGTAATGATACCACTGATTAAATACAGTATCAGAGTGAATACAAGAAGTGACTTCCAGAGTGTGTTGTGGTCCTGGCATCTCCATTTGCTCAAATGTAGCAGGTGTAGCCATGAGCCTTGTTTCTTCCTGCAAATACTTCCTAGGACAGGCATGCATTAGTGTTGTTGATCTCTTTGCAAATACTTATGCTTCTAGGAATTTCTACGGAGGACAAAACTGGTAGATGGAACTTGACAGCTGCAGCTGATAAAGGAAATACTGTAAGCTTTTCACTTTATAATTGCCCCAAGTATTCTGAGCATTTCTAGATAGCAGAAATGATCAGTGTGTATTGCTCTTTCTAGAAGTTGAAGTTTTGGCTCTTTTTGTTGACATATTCCTGTATATTAGGGTATTTCTACCCTAATGGGCAACTTTTTCCTGTAAGAATCACTTCAACTTTTTCTTCCACAGGTGTGTCACTCTGATTTGTCTGATGGGAAGCCAAAGAAATTGCAGTGTTCCTTTAAGAATGCTTTTTCTGTTTCCTGTGATCCGAATCTCTTGGGTTTGTTAAGGCCACCCCGTAAAATGGAGTCTTGCCAACATTGTGGTCTCTTTGGTAAGTGCCTGTTCTCTTGCAGCGTGTGACATGTATTTCTCACTGAAACTAGATCAGCATTGCTCAGAAGTGTCTTGAAATGGATATATATTTTTAACTCTCAGATGCAAGTATAGGCTATTGAGAACATGGTTGGAGTTACAGAACTGATAAGCACAAGAGAGCATCTCCTGATGATAAGTGGTGGGGTTTTTGCCTTCTTAAATGTAGGAGGAATTTGGAACATCTAGTCAATAATGTCTAGTAGCTGTATGTGAATACAAATACCTATTTGTATGTGCTTAGAGCTGCAGTGGAGCTCTCTGGTAAAGCAGTTACTAAGCTACAGACTCCATGTATTATTTAATAACAGTTGTTGTCTCTTAGATATATATATATATATATGTGTGTGTGTTTCTCTCAGACTTTTGTCTCCTTCCTTTAGGAGCCCTCAGATGTTCACAATGTGTGCAAGCATACTACTGCTCTGCAGATTGTCAGAAAAAAGATTGGCCGAGACACAGAGTTGTTTGTCGTCCTGTTAATCAGAGGTAAGTTTGTTAGAAATTCTGCCAAATAGTCTTTACAGAAAGACAGACAATATCCCTCCCAGTACGGCACAAATGACCACGTGAAGGCACTGTTGTAGTGAAATACATTGTTTATTCTTAGGCTACTACTGCATTCCCTGACACCTGTTGGAAATCTCTGCTCTGCTGCTTTAACAGGGTTAACTGGAAGATATTGTTGGTGTTCTTAAGGTGTTATGTAGTGTGACTTAAAGCTAAGGCATTAATTTTACTTGTGTCAGAACCAGGTGATCCTGCAGTAAGACTACCAGTTTAGCACATGGCTTTGTGATTGCTGCTGTTGACATGGGGAAAGGAGGAGAAATGTGACTGTTTTTCAGCCCTGGCATGGTTAATGGATTCCATCTCACAGGCACCCTTTGAGTCTAGCTGTAGCATCAGCTATGTTCGTGGATATTTTATCTTTGATGAGCACACCTTCTATTAGAAGTTGTGTCAGCCAGGCCATTCTCTGCTGCTCATTTCTGCTTTTTGACGTGCCAGTTTGGATGCTCAAGGGATCACTCTCTAATCTCTTTCAATTAAAGTAAGCAAATTGGCTGGCTTTGGAATAGTTCAGGGGAGTGACCTTGAGCATTCAAGCTGATAGTCTCTAGCAAGGAGTGATGATGACAGCTCAGTAGACCTGCAGCCAGGTGTACGCAACAGAAATTACATGAGGTTTGTTTGGTTTTGGCAACTTTTGCTACAGAGCCTGAATTCGGGGGGACAAATCTGGCTTGTGTTATCTGGGTATTACTTACGTATTCTGCTGAAAAAATAATTTTTTTTTTTTTCAGTTTTGTAGTTCTCAAGGTTGGCTTGGGATTAAGGTTTTAGCAAACTCCACAACAGTGAAAGATTTCTTCTCCATTTTAGTCCAAATTTATCAGGAAAAACACACTAGATGTTACATGGCAGAACTAACATTGGTCATTCTGCATTGCCTTGGAGGAGGAATAAGAGTTAACAAAACTCATGTACTGTGGACACAGTCTTTTTGTTCTGTTTGCAAGTAGAATGTCTTACAAATGCTACTTATCTGTCTTTAGTTCTACAAAAGTAACTCTTTTTCTTTGATTACAGTACAAGTAAAAGCAAGCGAGGCAGATTACCTGCTAAAACCAAGGATGGCATTTATTTTCAGGTATAGAATTTTGACTATATGTTGAGTGGCTCTGCTGTGAGCTAGTGGCAATATCCTTAATTTAACCTGTACAGGAAAGGGGCAAGTTTGAAAAATTATAATTACTCTTTTCTGAAATAACAGGGCTTCAAATGAAAAATTGCTGGGAGAAGCATTCAGAAATGTGTTACTTCTAGAGCCCTTAGAAGCACTGTCAGAGTACTCTATTTTTGTTGGGAAAAAAACCCCAAAAAAACATTTGTGAAGAAGTTTAAAAATCAACAAGTGTATGATGTTCCTAGACAAATATTCTAGGAAGGAAACAGATGTAGCATGTCCAGTTCAGAAAAATTCTGGTGTCATCTTTTCTGTGTAGATCATGAGCTAATGGTTGGAACCTTGTAAATTTTTAGAGAAATACATTTAATGTGCTATGGTACAGGAACAAATGCAGATAAGCTTTGGTTTCTTTGCTGTAACAGGAATTAAAGATGACACAGTTCTCCTTTGTAATGTTTTGAAGCCTCTCTTGATCTTACTTTCAGCCAAACATTTCCTGCAGTCTTCCTAGGCACTCTTCTGCAGGGGGTGATTTTTCTGTCTTTGTGGTTTCTTGGGATGATATTTATGGAGGTGAGTAAATGTGCATACCTCCAAGTAACCTCCTGTTTGCACTGCCCCAGAGAATTCCTTTGTCAGTCACCTGTTTATCTTTTATAAGGGATTTTAAAGGGAGGCTTTTTGTTCCATGAGGGTTGTGTTAGTTCATCCTTGTTAGTTTGTGCTCCATGTGTACTTGTAGTAAAACTGGTCAGCTGATGGTGAGGCCCTTTACACCAAATGGTTGTTTAATATGAATTAAAAATTTGCAGCCAATCTACTTGGAAAGAACAGGTGGTTTTGTTTTTTTAGATTTGTTCATCCTCTGAAGCTCTACTAAGTTCTGTAGAAGCAAGAGACTTTATATTGCATGTTGAGCAATATTTAGTGTACTTTGCTAGGGTAACATGAGATTTGCTTTCAGGGAAAATCTAGAAGGATCTTTGTTGCAAGCAAAACATTCATTTGGTAGTTGCAGCAGTAATGCCAATCATTGTGCGTTGTCTGCAGTATATTGGTTGATGTGTAAAAGAGGTTTTTCCTACAGGTGTGTATGAGGTTATTCTTGTAGGGCTTTTAGGCTGCCACAGATGCAGATGGTATGTGTTAGGTGGGTTACATGTAATGTTTTGACCTTGTAAACATGGATGGCAGCAGTTAAAGCAGTAGCTACATCTGCTCTGGGGTGATAAGTCTACAAAGAAGCAGGTGGAATTCAATTCCTCTTATTTATGAGAGCATCCTAAGTAGGAAGTAGCTGAGTTGTCCTGTAAAACAGGTATGAAAAGAAGAGGTGACTATGCAAAGTTCAGTATATCTTTGTGATCATTTTGTAAGTTATTTTCAGAGGTAATACAAAGTCTGTAAAACTTCTTACTGAAAGTCAACAGAAATACTTTTTTACATATTTCTTGAAGTGATAAAAAATTCTTCTGTCTATTAGTACAAGGAGCCACAGCAGAACAAGTCCTGTTTAAACATACCCTCTTTAAAACAGGTGCAAGCTAATTCAACTTCTGTGGATTCTCTCAAGACAAAAGAGCACAACAAGAAAATAATGCTTTCAGATCTCCAGACTCTAGGGATCAAAAAAGCTATGGAAGTACAGGTACTTTTATTTTGGAAGAATCCTACAATGCACTGTTAGGTTGGATTTAAAGCTTTGTTAAGCATGTATAGCTGTGTGTCACCTCAGCATTTTGTCTTATTTTGCTCACATGTAAAATTCCTTTATTTTTATAAAGATGAGGAATTCAAGCAGGGCTGGGGGGAGTAAGTGAGGAATATTATTTCTGTGAAGGTGAACATCGTTGTTTTTGTTCCCTGCAGTTATTACCGCTAGATTCAAACGAAAAGACCAAAACCAGGTGTTGGGTGAAATGCATTTATTGAAATGAGCACTGGTCCTGAATAACATAATGCAGGTTGTTCTTACATAATTATCATCTAATATGGCTGTTCTCTTTAGGGTACAGTAACAGAGTTCAAGAGTCCAGGGGAATTTTATATCCAGATGAGATCTCCACAAGTTCTTGACCAGATGAGTAAACTTTCTCTGAAACTGCAAAAGTGTAACACCACTACAGTTATTCAAGAGCAATATATTGCTGTGAAAGGAGAAGTCTGCATTGCGAAGTGTTCTTTGGATCAGGTAACATCTGATTGTCCAGAAAATAACCATTCCATGTTGACCTCATGTTTGGCTTTGGTCTCTTCCAGTGAAGGCTGCTAATTGGAGATAAGTTTATTGGGGCAGAATTGTGGTTGTGTAACTAGCTTTTGTAGCATCTCAAACTCAAATTTAAGGTACTGATTTCCGCACCCTCCCCAAAGAAAAAGTTTGTGTGTTTATGTACTTGATCCCTGTAGCACTATTTGTCCTACTGTTGCTTGAAGGCTGTATCTATTCTTAGCAAATTGAAACTACTGTAGTTGGAACAGTTTGGACTATGACTCTGCTTAATTATTGAAGTTAATTTTACTTAATTCCTTAGCTGTCCTTTCTGAGGGTTGCATTTCTGTAGCCACATCTAGATCCTGTTTCCTGTCCCATTCCTTTCTTCCAGTTCTTTCGTTTCCGTGGTTAGCAGGTTCTTGATTTACTGTATGGTATCCAATATCCATAGGAGTAGAATTTATCCTTGCAGCTGTCAACAGTACAGTGAGTTGTGGTCATGTGAGTCACTTCAGGATTGGTCAGTGCCTTTGTTGAAGAACAAACCTGATGAAGTAAATCAAAATACATTGTGTTCTTACAAAGATTATTTTTTATTCCTACACAGACCTGGAATAGAGTACTGATAAAAGATATGGATATCTTGGAAAAGAAAGCACAAGTATTCTATATAGATTACGGAAATGAAGAAAATATTCCACTCTCCTGTATTAGAGCTCTGCACAAAGACACTGAGCTGCTGTTTCCTCCATGTGTGAGTTTGATTTTCCTAACAGTAGCTGAGGTATTTTAAAGGAGTAGCTCTGAAATGAGTGTAACTCATGTCTGTGTGACTGTCATCATCATCACAGTATTTTTGTGTTCAGTGAAAGGGATGCATGAAAACTGCTATATGACAGTTCACTTCCTGAAATAGTTCCTGCTTATTCCACAGGAGTGAGTAAAGCCATATAGGGTTTTTTTTCCTAGTCCCAGAGTTTTTGGGTTCTGAGTTGGTAAGAAACCCCTGCAGGGTGGATGGGTCTGTGTGTCCCTTACATGCTAGAGGACAGCAGGGGGTACATTTTGCCTGTGTATTCTAATCTGGCTTCATGCTTTTGTGAAAAATGGCTTTTAATCTGAGGAAACTTTGAGACTAAAGACAGCTGTTGGTCTGAGTTCTTTGCCACACTCTGAATGCCTTCCATTACAAAACAGATGGTTTAGCTTTAATCTGAGTTTAAACTACTACGTTTTACTAAGCTGAAAGAAGAGTAGAGAAGCAGTAAAAACTATGAGTAGCTGCTATAGGAGTAGTCTTTCATAGTTCTTTCACATGACTTCCTGCTAGGTCAGTAAAAGACTCTGATTGCTGTTTGAGTGTTGGCTTAAAGACCTCAGTGTCTGCCAGGGGAAGTTTGTCCTTTGAAGGAAAACTTGGCACTTGTGGTCAAACGTGATGTGAGATACAACCGCGTCTCACATCAGACAGCATAAGTAGTGGGAGAATCAGAGGAAATGCAGTTTACAGTTTGAACTTAATTTCCTAATTCTTTAGGAGAGAGTTAAGAAGTTAGCTGAATTGACAGCATGTTGAATTACACCATCAGCTGTAACTTTTATATGCAAGATGATATTTCTGAAGGTCTTATATATTCAGTCCCTTAGATAGAGAACAAACAACCCCCTATCCCTTCTGGTTCTAATTGTATTTCTTTCCAGGCCATTAAGTGTTCCTTTGCTAATTATGATCCAAAAGGAAAAGGATGGAATGAAGACATTGCCAGCTTTTCTTCTCAGCTTGTGGGAAGACACTGTTCAGTGACCGTTGTTGATGTATTACAGGAGGAAATGATGTTGAGTTTTGCTGTGGATGTTGTTCTTGCACATTCTGGTAAGTACTTGGTTGTGTGTGTGGGGGAAAAAAAAAACCAACACAGTTGATGAGGCTTTTCATGTTCACTCCCCTCCAATGCCTTTAGAAGAAGAGAGTTTTTTCTTTTGCTCTCCCAACCTTCCCCCTTCACTTCTATTTCATCTTTCCATATAGGGCTTTTGAAAATGTCAGTGTCTGAAATATCTTGTTAAGCTTAATACCCTTAAATTTTAGGCTACTTGTCTGGTAGAATTGTAATTAATTCAGTGTTTTCTGGATTATCTTGTTTATTTTATGCTTTACAAGATGCATGAATATTTGGTACCACTTTGTTTCTTTATCTCATGCATTTTTAACTCCTAAAACTACAGTAACGATTTCTAATTCCACTTAGGATTTTACCAGGTCTTGTTACATTTCATACATGCTCACCAAAGGATCTCAGATAAGGTGCAGTCACTGGATATTGCTGTATCTGGTTGGAGAACTCTAACCGTGTTTATATATCTAACTTAGCAAGCCTCAGTGGATAGAGACAAACCAAACACTGGACCTCTGAGGAGTCAGAATTCAGATTTTCGGTTGAGCTTGGTGGGCTTTGGTTGTTGAACCAGATCAGTACACACAAGGTGTACCTGTTGTCATCATATGTGTATTGTTTAGGTTTACTCCTGGCTGCAGAGCAAGAACAATATAGTGCTAAGAGCGTATTTACTTCACTGATCTGCAGCCCACAGAAACTTTGAAGGAAGTGGTGGTTGATCCTCTTAGCTTGTTAAAATTCTTCATGTGCAGGAAGCTCATCTCCATGTCATAGTCCCTGCAGTCTATAAAAAGATGGTTCACCTTAGTCCCATGTAAATTTCACTGAATTAGGGTTCTGCTGGGCATATTTCACATTTGGTTGCTTTACAGCACATTAATGGCAAGGCAATATCTGACTTGTCATCCTTTTGGAGAGAAGATCCCATAAATATCACTGCATTCTTGAAATGTTCCATACATTTATTCCTTGACACTACAAGCAACTTCCACACCTGTATTCAGGTTTTCAGTTGAAAATAATAGTATTGTCAGCTTGGAATATTATTTCATGCATCAGAAATGGAATATGTAATAGCTAAGGAACTCAAGATGTCTTTGTAAATCTTGCTAACTCATTGCACACTCAGTGTGGTAAGTATTGAGGAAAGTTAGGAATCCTCATGTCTGAAAAGGTGTAATCAGTTTTTTAGCTAACAGTCTTTAGTGACTGAGTAAATGTTGACCATTACTGCTTTACTAATTTTGTCAGTCTTTGGAGCTGTGAATGTGTTCAGAAAACTCAAGTAGTTGAGCTACTCTGAAACTGCTTTTATTTTGCATTCTAAGCATATTAAGTGCTGAACAACTAAGTAGAACATGCTCACCCTGTAGTAGGGATACAGGTCAGGCTTAGAGGATGATTCTGAAGTAAAGATAAGCAATGACTATCTTGTATGGTAAATCACTTTTTCTTACATTTTTGTTTTAGGAGAATGCCTAAATAAGGTACCTTCAGAAGTGAGGTCTCATGTAATTCCAGGATATGTTGCCAAAGGTGGAGACTCTCCGAGAGGTGAGCAAGAAAATCAAACTAAGCTTGGGGAATTTTAAGTCCTCCCATGTTGTATGATATTCTAGCTGCTCACTAGCATCACCTCATACTTAAAAATACTGTCTAGTGGAGCTTCCTTCAGCTCACTAGTGGTAGTAGCACATATGCTTTTTAATAGTATAAAATATTTGTTTACTGATTATGTGAGCATTAATCTTGTGGATAATATGACAGGAGCCTTCAAAGTCCAAAGAGTCAACAAAAAGAGTAGACTGCTTCAATATGTTTGTATTTTCAAAGTCATCTAGGTTTTGTTCAACAGCCTTTTTCTCTTCTTCATGTACAGTGTCCGAAAACCATTCAAAGCAAAGTGGAAGGATAATACCTGAAGATGAAGACTCTCTTTACTATACTAATTTGTTTACAAAGTTTGTCTCCTTAAGTATTGGAGATGAATTTTCTGGTGTAGTTTGCCATGTTGAAAATCCAGGAACCTTCTTCTGTCAGCAGATGTGCAGTGCCCGTAAGTGCAGTGTTGGAAACAGAATGGGAATGCCTAGTCTGGCATTTTTCTCCTCAGTAGAGTGGCTGGAGGGAAGTGTTGCTGGTCTGGTAGTTTGACTTGAAAGGGTGATTCCCTGTAACCTTAGGCCATGCCTCAGTCAGTTCAGAGCCATGGTGATGTAGAGCATAGTTTTTGGCAATGTTAGCTGTTAGTATCACTTATGAACCTGAAAGGTGTTTATTTGTGGCAGTCTGAGTAGTGTACAGTAGAAAGATGGTATGACTTGGATTGTAGCAACCTGAAGTCAATTTATATCACAGATAATGAATGTTAAATACATTCAGGTTTTCCAGAAATGCATTTGAGTTTGTAGTTACTTTATTTATTCCTGTAATGCCTTGTTATTCACTTTACCACTGGAGGGAAGTGTTTCCTTAAAGGTTGTATGCATGAACTGAACTTTTCTTATGTAGGATGGGGAGAATATCTGAGTATGAGAAGGCCTAATAATAGTGCCCAAACCCCACTGTGGTGTTTTCTGATAGAGTAAAACCAGCAAGTAACACTGTAATGGGGCTGTGCATGAGGCTGCAGGGGCTTCAGGTACATCTTCCACACTGCCCATAAACAGATGTCTGGAGGAGGATAAGAGCAGAGTAAGCTGGTGAGATGTATCTTCCTCCTAGTGCAAACTGAGCCAGCAGGGTTTTTTTCAGCTAAAAAGGCTTTGGCAGCTGGATGTGATCTGGTGTATCTCTTAGAGTGGTTTTGTCTTTGCTGTACTTGTGCAGCCTTTTAATTCTGGGTAGTCCCATGGCATAGTGTGTCCTGCAGCAAGAAGTGACCTACCTCATCATCTGCCTGTTGTTTGAAGAGCTGTCTTCTGGGTTTCTTTCTGGCATGCCTCCAGTAGCTTGCTTTCAATTCCCACTGGCTTCAGTTTTGTTCCTGTGTTGAAAAAGTCTGTCAGCTGTTTTTCCCTGTCCTTTGCTGCTGTGATTCCTCAGACTCGCAGGAGGACTCTGATCTTCAGTCTTACTGATCGAAGAGTCCTAATCCCATCACTAGTTTGTTGTTATGTTAAACATGTGAAATAATCTCCATTAGATTACAAGATGTTTTTCCAGGCTTTAAGCTTAATATTTGTGTACTTTTGTAATAACTGTAAGACAGGCTATGTTCTAAAACCTGTGTATTTTAACATCAGGTCAACTGTCTGAGCTTGAAGTGTCTCTTAATAAGTACTGTGACAAATTTCCCAGTAGTCCATTGTTCCGTCCTGCTGCTGGAAGTGTGTGCTGTGCCCAGTTCACAGGTAAAAATGGAGTGAAAATAGTGATTTATGTCACTTTAATTTATTGCAAAAATTTTTTTTAAATTTGTTTTTAGAAGTGTTCCATGCAGAGCTTTATTTTATTTGTCTGGTTTATAGCTGTGGGTAGCACATTAAAAATGTCATCTGTAAAATACTAATTTAAAAATATACCTTCACTGAGAAAACTCTTAACACTGGATTAATTTCTATATGAAGAGTTTAAGAGACCATGAAGAAATTTGGAGGTTTTTTTTGATTTTTTTATGTTGGCAAGTACTACTTCCCCATGGCTGGAAATAAAAAATAGACTTGAAATTTTATACCCTAAAAAAGGGCCAGAAGAAATGGGATTATATGTAACAATGCTGCTCTGATAAACAACTTCTCACAATGTTACTTAGCCAAGACCTGGTAGTCCTGAATTGTATGTTCATAATTTATTTCCATCTCATGGTTATAACTGATGTCAAGTTTCTACAAGCCTCATGAAAAGATTGAGTTTTCCCTTGACATGGGTTAATATTCTACATAAAGCAGTGCTTTGTGACAGGAATTGGTGTGTCTATGTGAGAGAGATCTTTTATCTCTTAGAATCTGAAGTCCTGTTTACCTGAGTGCAGTAGGATTTTTTCCTCACACATCATTCTCCTGTTCATCCAGCTTTTAACAAGGGGGGAAAAAAACAAACCCACACATTGCTGTCATTATGCCTTTTTTTTTTTCTGGTCAGAAATGTTGCTGCTTTGACTTCTTTGTGGTTGATAAATATTCCTGATCAGTTATTTAATGCCATTTCCTGTGTTTTTGCAGCTTTGAATAACTTAGGTGTCGAGCTGAACAGATAAACTGAAATAAATGCCTTTTTTATGTTCTGAACAAGTACTGCCAAAAAGCTGTTTGGGCATTTGAATGGGCACAGCTTTCAGGTGCCTAGCTAGGGAAAGCTCAGTTCAGCATCTTGGCTGCCTTGATAAAGTTCCAGAAGCTTGTGTTTTTATTTCTCAAATGTTTTAATTGCATTAAAATACTTAGATCTGTTGCTTGGCCTTTGGGTTTGTCACTGTGGTCAGCTGAGGTACTGCCTGCTGTTCATTTAAATGTACTGAACATGAGTACTACATCCTGACGATGTAGTCGGTTCTTGGTTGCAGGATGTATGTGTGAGGGAAGGGTCTTTATGGAGAGGATGAGTTTGCAATGCTCAACTCATACGAGGGGTGATGGTGGTAGGTGTCATGTCCCTAAGGGTCCTGTGGAGGTTTATGTGAACTGTAATGCAGCTGTTTTGTGTTGAGATTGATGTTGTGTTTTTATATTGGCATGTCAAAAGAAATCCATTCTGTTCTCAGAAGTTAAAGGCAATGAACATCTGTGTCTTCCTTTCTAGAGGACAATCTTTGGTATCGTGCTGCTGTGACAGCATATGCTTCTGAGGACACTGTGTTGGTGGACTACACAGATTATGGCAATTCTGACTCTGTTCCACTGACAAGACTTCGTCCCCTGATTCCAGGCTTCATGGAGTTACCAGCTCAGGCCATAAGATGTACCTTGGCAGGTATGAAATAAGTGAGAAGGTGTTTCAAACCAGACAGAGGCAAAATAAGTAGGGTTGCATAACCATCACACCTGTGGTATCTTACACTGAAATGTGGGGAAGGATGGAGGTAACAGTAGACATTGTTTCTGGAATTCCTAGTGCTTGTAGCTTATCTGCAAAACATAACATCTTTCATGATGTGCCTCGTGACTTGCAGTTGTATGTTTGGAAAGCTGTTACATGAGCCATGACTGTTAGGTTTTGCACAAGTTTTTGTTCTAAGCAGAAGTAATTTACTGGATTGGTCGAATTCTTAAATCTGTCGTGGTTCTAATACCTCAGGGGAATGTGGATTTCATTTTGCATCTCAAAAATCAGAACTGTATTTGTTCCCCTCCCTCTTGGCAAGTGTAGCAAAAGTACTGATAGATTCCTTTCCATGGGCTTGTGGAATCTCAAATTGGAAAGGGTGTTGACAGTTTGTAGTTCACCCTTCTGTGTCCAGCCAGGATCATAGTCTGTGGTTTTGACACACTTGTTTAACTTGCCATTGGATTTGTTTATTTTCTTTGTTCCTTTGCTTTGTTGCCTTCCTGCAGAATACTCTGTGTGTGTCGTTCCTTCACAGCACTTGGTGTTTAACCTGCTTTTCAAATTTTCAGTGCAGTTCAGCACAGCATTCTGGACTCCTACTTTGAAAGAGAACATGAAGCAGTGCTTTGTATGCAAAGGTGGAACCAATGCATATGGAACATGACCTAAAGAAACCTCTTTTCTGGGGCAAATCATCATGTTTATAGCTGATAATGAGTGTTCTAACACTAAGGCCCAAAACACAACATGGACACAAAACAGTGATCAAATAAGACATTTCCTGATTAGAGTCAGGGATTCATGTGGCATAAAACACATATTTCTGGAAGGCAACTTCTTCCACTGTTACTGTAAAGTTCTGGTTATAACTTGCATTTTAGAAACACATTTACTAGCACAAAGGGGAAATGTTTAAGGAAGAAGTTGATTGACTAGTTTTATGTAATCTCTGTCAGGTTTTTATTGAATCCACGTAAGCAAAAGTTCAGAATCTAAATAACTGGATTTGGAATTTTGTTATGAGCATGAGGAGTGAGGACAAGTTATCTGGTGTATCTGCTGCTTTATCTGTTGTTTTAAACAGTGTTTTGCCTTTCCACATACCAGTGAGACTTGGACTGACCTCAGACCCTTTCCATACTATCTGACTTTTCAGGTGTAAAGCCACTGTTGGGAACCTGGACCTCTGTAGCTATTTCTTTTATGAAACAATGGGTGAAAGATAAAGTGTTCACAGTAAAAGTAGTGGATAAAGAGAGTTCTGCATCTGTGGTGGAGCTTGTAGATGCATCAGTTACTCCAGTAATCAATATATCAAGCCTTCTCATAGAGAAAGGCTGTGCAGCTGAGTCAAGGATAGCCTCACCAGCAACTGGAATGAGTGATGCTGTGCAAGCAAATGGTGAGTACAAGCACATCCTACTGAACTGGTGTTATGTAACCTTCTGCTAGAGTGGGTGCAGGGAATGGGATCTCTTAACTGGTGAGAAGCTCCCAGTCTGACTCATGAAGTCAAACTTTCACAGCTTGGAAGTTTAGCTGTGGAGACTGTGGCATGAACCCCTTGGGTGTCTGTATGTGTGTGTATATAGCAAAGTTTTAATTGCTTACTTTTGAAGTTGGTATTTACCCTGGCTAGAAGTCTTACAATTTCTAGTTGAAGCAGGATATGACTAGTTAAACTTGCTTGTTCTTATGCCCTCGTCCATTAGTGCAATAGTATTTCATCTGTTTTCATCTTCATTGTCCTATGTTTTACACGTAAACCCACATACTTGGTCATCGTGGCCCTACAGCTTCAAGGCTATGCCTAAATTGCCATTTTTGTGTTTAGTAACCAAAGCTTTGGTTTGTGAGATGTGCAAATTTTATGTTGGGTTTTTTGAAACCTTAGGAAGATTCTTAGCTTCTGTCATATGAAGTGTGTTAAGCTCCTCTTGTCAGAAATAAATTAAGAAACTGGGTTTTTTGGTTTTGTGTAGAGGGTTAGTTAGAAATCATCTCACAATCACATGAAAGAATGAGCAGTTATATTTCACAGTTGTTAAGCATCCTAAAGCTTTCTCTAAATATTGGGCCATTTGTTAACTTTTTTCTTGTTGATCTTTCTTCCTTATGGAGTGGAGAATTCAACTAGATTCTGCTTCTTTTTAACATATTTTTCAAAATATGCTGTGCTCTGGCCCTTTCAGGAGTGATCTGGCAGTCACAGTGTGAAGAACAGGCTCGTAGTCCACTGAAAATAAAGAAGATTTGAGAGCTTGTTAAGAACCTGTTTTGATTTGGTTTGGTCGTTTGGTTTGTGAGGTGTTTTTTTCCTTGCCTGTTGGCAGTATGACTTCCTAAAATGATGTACTGTCAGACATGACACTGGGCAGATGAAACAGCACCTCAGCATGGCCATGCTTGAAGCTCAAATTTTTATTGAGTTTTATTTTCATTAAAAAGAAGTAACACTCAGAACTTGAAAGGTCTAGCAGAGCTGGAGTCAAACCACTTGGACTCAAGTTTTAAAAAAGCTGACAGTATTTCTCCATGCTGCTGCCTACCACACACTGTAACAGCCTTGATGTCTGTGAAAAATATAGGAAGATTTCCTGATCTAGTTGAAGGTGTCCCTGGTCATTGCAGGGAGTTGGACTATGTGGCTGTTACAAGGTCCCTTCCAACACAAACTATTCTGTGATTCTATGATACAATAATGTGCTAACAAAGACAGTGGCTTGTCCAATGTGCTATAACTTAGTGCTCCCATGATCTGTTCTACAGCTTGTGTTAAATCATAAGCTTTTTTTCAGGCACTTGAGTAAAATACACAGTGCAAATTTCTACAACCAGGTATTCTAGTCATTCTTTTTGGTCTTTTTCCTCCTTAGATTGTTTCCAGTACACTAGGTGGTAGCTGATTCTCTCTTCTATGCTCCCTACCCTGGTTCCCAGGAAGCATAGTTCCCCAGTGTCCCTCTTGCTTAGGTTATTGCCACCTAGGCTGTACCTCTGTGTGATTATTCTTCCCTGTTCATCTGTGGCTTGTTCTTCTTGATAGTGGAGAAACACACTAAACACCTGGCATATTTCTCTTACTTGGATTTTACTCTACAAAGAGACTCTCACTGGTAATTACTCTGTTGGAGTATTTATAACAAGAAATTCAAGGACATGAATGAGCATTCAGGATGCATCATTTTTTCTCTGTAAAGATTATTTTAATTTCTTTTTATTCCTTTACTTCTCTCTTCTGTCCTCTCCAGAGGACACAACGAGAGAAAAGATGTGCAAGTGGATTAAATTAACTCCTAAACAAACAGTCAATGTCATAGTGTCTGCAGTGTACACTCCTGGGGAGTTCTACTGTCAGATTTCAGATACCCAAGGTAAGTTTATTCAGCTTTTTTCTTTCTACTAGTTTCTTTGCTCTCTGATTTGCCGTTTCTTATGGTTCTAATGCATTACTGTTTTGAGTGAGCTTGTAGCACTAATGCTTACCTCTGAGGTTTTTATCTAAGAATGCAAGTAGAGTGACGAAGAGATTGGATCATGGTATGTAGTGTCTCTGAGATTGGAATATGAAAATGTTGAAGGTAAGCAGTTTAGTAAAACTCCATCCAAGAACATAGAGAAAAGTGAAAAGAGGTACTGTAACCTATCCAAAGGATAGCTAAAAGTTTGTTTTCACTGAAAGAGTGGTTAGGCATTGGAAGAAGTCGCCCAGGAAGGTGGAGTAACTGTCCCTGGAAGTGTTCAAGAGGTGTTTGATTGTGGCAGTCACAGTGGTGCTGGGTTCCCAGTTGAACTAAATGACCATCTTCCAGCCTTGATGATTCTGTAAGCAAAAGACAGCAAATAAGAGTTCACTGCCCATACAATGTTTGCTGGAATTCTCCTTTAGTACTCTCGTCTAATTTATAAAAGCTTACAAAGAGGTAATAAGTTGAACATGAAAATGAGATGATGTGGATTTTGAGACTTGACTTTCCTTTGGGTAAACTAAAAAAATTAAATCTTGTTTGTCTATTTGCATGTACAAAGACCTTTGATATCCACTGGCTTTTTCACCTGCTACAAAAAGATTGTAACAAAATGCAGTGGCTGGAGTGGAAGCTAAAAGCATTCAAACAAAAAATATGGGGCACAACTTAAAAATTGGGGGGTTTTATTCCTTGACTTACCTAGAGGTAGTATAGACTCCTCATGGCTTACAACCTTCAAATGATGAGTGAATTTCTCCCTAAAAGTGATGTGTTAGAGCAAGTTAAGGGACTCAGTCTACAAAACAAGTGATTAAGCAGGGTGAGATCATAATGTGTCATATGCCCTGGCCAAACTAGGTAATTCCTGTGGTGTTCTCTGACTGTAAAATATATTTTAGATTTTGGAGTGAGGAGTTGGATTAGCAGGAAGAATTCTTGGTCATTTTGTTGTCACACTGAACTACTGTGTCAGTAAATACCAACTGTCTTACCTCCTCCCACGGATAAGTCTATAGTAAATTAAGTAGTTAGTTCAGTGTGAACAGTTTGGGTTGTTTTTTTAAATGGAATTCTAAAATTCCTAGAAATGTCCCATCAGATGTTTTACAAGTAGGCTATACAGTGAATAGTGCTGATAAAATTCAAATCACCTTATTTTGTTGATCTCATCTTTGGGTTTTTTTCCTTTCTAATTTTCAGAGTTACTTGCTCTGACCTCACTTAACAAATCATTGTCTGAATACTGTCAGAAAACTCCACCAGATGTTTTTGAGCCTGCGAATGGAGAACCTTGCTGTGCTTTTTTCTCTGGCAAGTAACAGCCTTAAAATATTTTTGGTTTTTGCAGAGGGGACATAAAGGGAGGGGGGGAATAAGCTGATGGTTTGCGTTGGCAGAGGACAGCAGAGAACTAGGTTTATTTGCTAAAAACATGACTTACTGAAGGTGTGAAGTAATTATTAATTTGTTTTTTTAAACTGTTTTCAAACCAGGGGATGGCACCTGGTACCGTGCTGTGGTGCGAAGTGTCACTACAAATGGGACTGTTCAAGTGAGCTTTGTGGACTATGGAAACGTTGAGGAAGTCCCACTGGATAAAATGCGGCAGATCTCGTCCTCATTCCTGAAACTTCCATTTCAGGCCATTAAATGCTGGCTCTCAGGTGTGTGCTCTTATGGATTCTGTCTCTTACAAGGACTGTTGCATTTAGAGACTTGCTGCTTTGGGGGAGGGAGGTGATGACAGGGAATACCATGCAGAACTTCGTTCTTTTGGAGTTTTGTAGGGGTTTGTTAATTGGTTGGATTCGTGGGGCTTTTTTTTTCACTTCCCTCAACTCCTACCAGTGCTGTGGAATGATCTGCATGGAGCTTTCCTATAATTTTGTTCAGCTTAATCTGTACTGCTTGCTGACCTTTGGTTGCTGCCTTGCTAAAAGTCAGTGTGCCTTTGTAGAACTTTATTTCTCAAAATCTTTGCAGGCAAAGGAGCTAATCTGTTTTAATGAAGCAAATTTGCCTTTCCGTTCTCTAAAATGAGATGTTTCATTTGATTCCTGCAGAGCTTGGCACAGTACTGCTGTTTCTCAGTCTTCTACAAATTCCTTTTCCACACCAAGTCACTCAAAATTCTTTCTAATGTAGGGTACTTGGTTTAAAAATGTGGAAACAGGAAAAAGCTCAAAACCACATTTCATCGAAGTGTCTTTTGCTATATTTTCTTCCCCCCTCTGAAAATGTTTTTTTTTTCCTGCTGCTTTGATAAAAAGGATGTAGTGACCTGATTCATCAACAGTCATAATAGTGTTCTTTGTGCTAAGGCACAGGGATTTACTTGGTAGAATATCATAAAATATAAAAAACAAACCTTGGAAGTCCTGAGGAAATGTGTTCTTTTAGAAGAAAGAAGGGGAGCAGTTAACAGGATCAAGTACAATGTGTATCCCTAAGGTAGTAAAAGCAGCCTTGATATTTTGAGTTATACTTTAAAGAAAATTTTTTTCAAAGTATTTTTTTAAAAGAAGTCACTTAATGGAGGTGTTTTAACAGTTATTTTTACCTCCTAGGTATAAAGCCTGATAAACACGAATGGACTCCAGAAGACACAAAAAGATTTCATCGGTACACTTCAGGGTTAGGGCTTCAAGCCAGAGTAATTTCCCTTTCCAAAGATGGGGCAGGTGTCGTGCTCATTGACAATTCCACAGGTTATCCAAAAGTGATCAATGAGTTATTAACTTCTGAAAATTTGGCTGTAAAGGAAGTTCTACAAGATAACCATCCAAACAAGCCTGTTGACCAAAAAGGTAATGAAAGGAATATTACCTTTAGGATTGAACAAAAATTTTCAGTATTCTAGCCTTAACCTGTCATCTTATTGTTTAACTGTAGTGAACCCCAGTGATAAACACGCAGAGTTTTGGTTGTGGTGTCAGTTTTTGCAGTTAAACACGGGCTGCCCTGCAGGTGGCATTACAGACAGAGAAGATAAAAAAACACGGCTTGTCTTCCGTGAATGCTGTTTGACTCTTGGAGAGGTAGAGAATTACAAATGTGAAACTTTTCCCGTGTTTGCTCTCCAATATCTTATTGTTTTTCTGCTGTTTTTTTTACTTTGGCTACTTTTATATGCCAGTAGTTTATGAACAGCAAATTGAGCAGCAATCGCTTTGGTTTAGGTTTGTCTTCCTTAAATGAAGACATGCAGTTGTCTCTTAAAATTCAAAAAAAGGCTTTATAAATATCAAAGAAAGTAACAGTTACTTGTAATATGTGTATGCTTGGGGGAGAGTGGTAACACTGCATTTTCTGCAATTTCTGTTAGAAACCTCATTTGGGCACTGGAAGTCAATTGAATTGGCTGTAGATGAAACCATATCTGTCCGTGTAACTGAAGTTGTAAGCCCAGACTTGTTCTATGCTGTACCAGTTAAAACTGAAGGTAAGAATAAGTGTTCAGTGTTCTTAATACCAGTAAGAAGTCACTGTTGCAAGCTAGTTAATAAAATAAATGCCTGTAGTGAACTGAACCGTGTGGAAATGTAGGTCAGACAGTGGGAAAATAGAAAAAAATGCCCGAGGTGGGAGCAGGGGAGCCTAAAACTGAAGTATGCTCTTCATTCTATCCAAATGTGGTTAGTTACTGTGTTTTTTTCCTGTAGATCAAGAGAAGCTACGCAGACAGCTGGTTAAACTAGAAAGCTATTGTAAATCTTGCCACAAACAGCCCTTCCAACCCAAAGTGGGTGAAGCCTGTTGTGCCCAATTTTCAGGTGAGACAATTGTTCGTTCTTGTGTTTCCTTGACCAGTGTAAAACACAACTTTCACTTTTGCTCAGTGAAAAGTACCAACTGGAAAGTGTTTCCAGGTGTCTTGATTCTGTTCCAAAGGATGATCTGGCTGCATCTTTCGGGCAAAGAAACTGCCTGAGAGACTGAGAGGGAAAATAAGGAATGAATGGTGCCCTGCAAAATGTATGGAGCTTTAAGAAGAAGGAAAACTTGGTTACTATTCATACTGTTTATATTATGGCAGAGCTATAGCTCACCTGCATCTGTACAGACCCACTTTGGTCTGTGGGTGCCTGGGTGGTTTTTTGATGTTGCTTTGACAACTGTGATCATTCAGCCTTGTTAGCCCAGCAAGCTGTCCAGGCTTAGGGAACACCTAGTTCAAGTCAAAAGTATTTTTAGCAGTGAGGGAATTTTATTATATTAGTCTTTCAGAAGAGGGAGGAGACACTCTCCTGGTATCTTAGCTCAGGATTTTTAAGAACATATTGTCTGTCTGTTACAGAATGTAAAAGCAGTCAAGTGCTGAAATTTAACTTGGGTGCTAGCTCATGGAAAACAAGATAGGTGATTTAAAACAATGCTAGGCAGACCACAAGGATATACCTAAGTGTTTGGCAGTTGTCTTTAAAAGTTAGAGTTGTGGAAAGGGAGTGTGTAGACATCCTTAAAACAGTATTGTAGTAAAAATCTTGCCTGTATAATTTGAGGAAAATTCTCAAAGCAACACGTACATCTTTATGAATGTAAGAATCAGAAACTATTCCCTTGGTTCATGGGCTTCTTGTCAAGTGGTATTTTATACATACCACAATATCAAAAACTTCCTGGAAAACTATTCAGGTTCTGGTTCTTGGTATGAACTGTGTTTATAAGGTGATACTTCACATGTGACTGTTCTTTTCAGGCAATGGTTCCTGGTGCAGAGCTGTTGTTCTGGAAGCTTCTCAGTCTGCAGTGAAAGTACTGTATGCAGATTATGGGAACACAGAAACTTTACCACTTTCAAGGGTGCTGCCAATCACTGATGCCGATTTAGAGCTGCCTTTTCAGACAATTACATGTTCACTTGCAGGTAAAAAAAAAAACCCAACCCAAAATAAAACAAAAAGCCCAAAACACCCTGACAAGTTTTCTTTGACATTATAAATCTCTGTCTGTTCTGGTGATTCCTTGATACTGGCAAACAACATGATCATCTGCTGAAATAGTATACTGCTTAACAGTTCCTTGATACTGGCAAACAACATGATCTCTGAAATAGTATACTGCTTAACACTGCAGAAGCTGCTTTAGAAGGCATGTTTGTAGTTCATTATTTGTAAATAAGGAAAATTCATCATGCTTTCAGACAGTGGTAGCATCACATGTAAGATCCAAATCATATCATAAGGGAATTCTTTATGTAACCAACTTGGTTATACTTTGTTTTTTGCAGGAGTAGAGAAGGCTGAGTGGTCTCCATTGGCACTTGGCAAGTTGACAGAAATATTATTGAATGAACACTTCATCATTACAGTGAAAGGGATTAATGGAAATGTGAATTTAGTAATCCTGGAGAAACACTGTGAAAATGGTGTTCTGAATGTAGCTGATCAGCTTCTAAAGGAAGGTTTGGTCAAACCCTGCAGTGATGAAAACTTGCAGAGTGAACATCAAGGTACATACATTGGCTTAATTACTTCCATTTATTTCTTCTGAAGAACTTGTAAGCACATGGGATGCCTAAGTGACTTTTCCCTTCTAAAAATCTTACAGCATTCCATATCACCCCTTAAATGAGGGAAGTATTGTGCATGTGTATTTTGCTCATTCACTTTCTTTGGTTTTTGTAGGCAGCAGAGGTGAAGGCAAATGCTGCTGCACAGAATTAAAAGTGCAGGTAAGATTCAGTCCAAGCAATGCTTTCTCTCTTTTGTTTCCAGAACTTAATAGAAATCCAATGTGGGATGCAAATAGGAGTAGGGAGTTAATAGCCAACTCAAACATGGAAGACATACACAGGCAAAGTGTATCCTGACACTTCGTCTTAGTTTGTATTATGCATGGTAATAATTAGAGTACTCTGAAGCTGAGGGAGGATAGTGTACAGATCACCCAGACTTCATTAGGCTGCACTTTCCCCACATGCAGCTCTTTATTTTTCCAGAGTGTGAAGTCTCAGGAGTGTTGGCTTTTTTTCTGTTGTCTAAAGGTAGTTGTGTTTTGCATCAACTGTGACATTTGTACAAAGGGCACCTGGATGGTTTTTTTCAGTAACATGGCTGTGTTTTGTTGTGGATACAACCTAGCAGGCAGCTGCATATGTAAGAAAATTGTTAAAATACTGATCTCTGCTACCTGAAATACATATTAACATGTGCCACAGTTTCACTTATGGAGCCAGGTTGAGAATCTGAGTGCAGTGGAACACTGGAAATTGTAACAGTGTTTGCCACTTGCAAGATGTATTTTTTTTTCCCCTCTTGGAAAAAATTGAAATATATTTTCAGATATGGCATGTTTCTGTAATTTTTGAAAGATTATTGGTTTTAAGCTTACTCATTTGTTCTTTTTACTTAGGCTGTTTATGAAAACTGTAGAACCTCAGGTGAAGTATAAAAAAGCATACCTGAAAATGGTCACTTTCTGTTTTCTCTTACCCTTCCTTACTGGTTTGGCTCAAAGTCTAATGGTGAAGAGAAGACAGAAGATTCCAATGTAACTGAAAGCATAAGGAAATAGAGACATGTGAATAACCAAATTTTAAGATCCTGATCCCAGTCCTAATTTGAGTATTTCTTCAATTAGGTTTGAGGAAGCTGCTTCAGGGCAAAAAGAAGGTGGTGGGGAGGGACGCACACATGGACAGGGGGAAGGCAGCTACAATTCTGGTGGCTTTTTCCCCCTCCAGAAGATTTTATTGCACAAAGGAATTGTTTATTTATTGAACTAATATGGGACTTACCTGAGCTCAGTGTTAGGATCTACCTAAAACCAGAACCAACAAAATTGTGTATTTCTTTCTGCTTATTCCACAGCTCAAAAAGCATGAACAGATCCTGCGCTTCCTTTTAAACCAGTATGGGAATCCAGATGGATTCACTGAAATGAACAATCTGTTGACCCACTAAGTCTCTGACATGTACCATTTCAGTTGTGTGTGTACCAAGTTGCTGCAGTTTCTTTGTGGAACTGCAAATGTATCTGGAAGCTTAAAAAATGAGGATCAGTTTGTAGAAATTCTGTTATTTAAATACCTGCATTTATCTGCTGATTGGATTGTTTGTGACATCAGTATGTAAGTTGGATTGCAAAGCTGCAAGCTACAATTTCTGTTCTGTTTTTGTTTTGTGCCAGTGTGCTGCTAAATTTTTTGCTGTTCTATTCCTGTTGAGTGCACACAAGTTTATGGAATGGCCATTGCATTGTGAGTCTACTCTGAAAAGTTTCGCTCGAAATTACTGTAGTTGTAAAGCTTAATTAACCTTGGTACTATTTACATTACTTGAACAAAACTTGATTATTCTTTCACCTTGATTTCTGAAGTTAAACTGAGCATAGTTCTTCACAAACTTGGTTTCAGTATCATTAAAGGTTGACTCTTGTCTTGAAGTGCATACAGGTAGTTCTTTCAAATCAGTAAATATGTGCACTGTTCTTTATTGACACGCTGTGTAATGTGCATCTCTGAGTATTGTTTTGAAGTGAATTGTGTTAGAGCTGGTTTGTGTGTACCTATGTCATCTACTCTATCATTTTTTCACATCATAATAAAAATTAACCTACTCTGGGACATGACAAAAAAACTGAATCAAATTATTAACACATTTTCAGTATTCCTCTGGTTGAATACCCAGTTGTTATTTCTGACTGTTCCAGGAATGTCAGATTATTGTTCGTGTTGCACAGAAGACATTGGATTATTGAACTGCAGGGTCAGTTTTGCCCACATGAAGTATGTATTTTAAGTTGGGACTTTGTGCAAATTTGACAAATCTTGGTATTAAACTTGTGAAACATTTTCAGATTTTTTGTTTTTTCTCCCTCTTGTTGCAGCATATTCTTGCAGTAACTAACAATTAGATGAATGTTTGCACATGGGTTTCTGGAGTTCCATTTGTGCCCCTGGTTCTGAACCAAAGCTGTGGCTGTATCAAGTGTCCTTTGGCTCCTTGGAACAAGTGTAACTTACCCAGGCATTTGGCCACATGAAAAGCAACTCTCTGATGCTTTAGTCCTCTCAGGCCTCTGGTTCATTTGCCCACATACTCTCTCCTAGCAACTAGTCATTGCATTTCCTGAGATGAGTTTGAGTAGTCATAAGCAGTCACACTTTGTCTGCACTTTGTAAGCAGGAGAAAGGAAAAGTGAATCTTTGCATGTTCTACTCAGTGAAAACAAAAAAACTGGAAGGCAGTGGTTGGTGTTTGACGTGGAGATGTCTGTATGGTGCAGCCCAAAGGCACCTGGCAGTAATCCTAGACATGGAAAGAAAGGAGGAGTAAGAGACTTCATGTGGTTCAGAGGCTTAGTTCATTCCTTCATTCAGATGAACTCCCTGGGAACATTGATGTGGGAGCAAATCAAACAAGAAATGTGGAAACCCAATGGACCTCCTGATGTAGCCTTGGGTTCCTCTTGCATTGCTTTTCTCAGCTACTTCTAATCTGTAATTGAAATCTGTTCTTGAAGTGATAAACTATCACCTATGGATTATACTTAGCTAAACACTAATATAGGATATAATTTTGAAGTACATTCTCATGTCTGGTTATGTCTGAACAAAAGATACTGTATGAAAAACTTGGTATAGAATATCCATGGTCTTGGAAATAAAATTTCTTGGTACCTCTCTGGACAAGAAAAAATGTACTGGAAGTTGAGAATAATGTAGCACTTTTGAAAGGGAAGTAGTTTGAAATTAATAAAAATATACAGCACTGAAAAACAGGGGTTTTACCCTTGAAAAATAATTTTTAGTTATGAATCACTGTTGGAGGAACTAGTGGTTCCTTTGTTAAGTGAGTTCAAATCAAATTGTTGATATATTTGGCACTTGGTGGTGCGTTCCTAACTCTACATACCGTGAGGTAGACACAAGGGAGTGTTTGTCTCTACAATTAGAAAATTATTGATCTATATTTAGTTTTCTGTAGCAAGCGATGTGGAAATTCTTCTTTGACTAAGAGTGCTCAGTCTTGTGCCATTACCAGTGCTGGCACATGTTGCGTTCTGCTTAGGGCAGTGCAGAACTTCTGAAAGTCCCTGTGGGCTGGAAGCTTGGGCTCTGGAGGACTTGCTGTCTACTTTCAAACTCTTACTACAAGTGACACCTTGTCCCTTCCTGAAGCTGTCTTCACTTTTTCTGAAGGTATGTTTTTATTTCACAGAGCCTTGCTCAGACAGTGTGTGTGCCTCAGAGTGCTCAGCTGCTCCTTCTGCCTGCAGCATAGCCAACCCTTGGGATGGGTCAGGGACAACTGGGTGGGATTTAGCATCCACCAGGCTGTGCCAGACCTGGTCTGTTATCTCCAGCCAAGTTACTGTAACCTCCTGAGAAGTGCATTACCCTCTAAAAACAAATTCAAGGTAACTGCTAGGGATTGATTTAGATCAGTTAATCTCTTAAACTGACCTGGTAAGTAAGGGCCTAAAGTACAGGGACAGTGATCCTCTTAAAACCTGTAATTTTAAAGCATTATCAGCTGTGTTGTGGTAACCCTATCATGTAAGGCACAAATGTTTTGTCCAAAGCTGGACCATCCTGTAGTGCTGCTGTATTTAAAATTAATGGCTTTGGTGCTGCTTTCTTCCTGGGCCTTTATTGTGGGAGCTGCTTTTTGGGGGTAGGTGTGTGGTGGGGAGGGCTCCAGCCTGATTACATGTCCTTGTAGCCTGAGTTAGACCTCTGCAGGACAGGGAACAGCTGGGCAGGGTGTGGGTGCTGCAGGCTCATGGCACAGCTCATCCTGTGTCCTTATTCTTGCTGTGGAGTTCTTGAATTGCTCAGCTTTTATGGGTAAGGACTGGCTATAGTGTGAGTGTGGTTGGCACTGCATGTCCTGATGGAGAAAACAAGTGAAGAACAGCGTAAGGAAAGTTGTTCTAGGAATGGGATCTGCTACTTCAGTATAGCTTCTGTTAGTGGAATAATCCTGTTACTTAAGAATAAAATAGAATTTAAAAAATGTAGCTATGTCTAACTGCAAAGTGTATGAAGTTAACACTTTTCAAAGAATATTGACTTGTTGTGTTTTCTGCTCCTGCAGTTGCACATCTTCAGTTATAAAACAAAACAAAATATAACATCTCCCCAAATAAAAAAAGGCAACAAACAAAACAAAAGCAAAACAATAACCCAAACAAAAAAATGGGAAAAAACGAAACAAAAACTCAAAAAACCCCAAACACCAAAACATCATTTGCAAAACAGGTCTCTACGTCATTCCTCGAGGTGTGACGTATGAATATTGTACATGTGCTCACAGGTAGAGAATAGTTTTCTGTGGAAAAGTGAGCATTGGGAAAAACATTCTCAAAAAGAAAATTGAATCCTGCATGAAGCTGCTTTATGTCTGTTGTGGGGCAGAGTAACCCACAGCGTGTGGCTGCTCCTGCTCTGAGCTGCTGGCTCTGCTCCAGGCGTGCTGACATTTCAGGTGTGTGAAGCCTGTTGGCTGAGCCTGTACAGCAGAGTGACTCGTGAACACAACCCAGAGCATTGGGGTGTACCTGGGGTGGTTCCCCCACTTCCCAATCACAGTTGCAGGTGGCAGGACGTGCTGGACGGGGAGGAGAGGCTGAACACAGTATAAATCTAAGCGGGGAGAAGGCTGCTCACAAACCCTGCAGGTGCACAGGGGCTATGCAGAGAAGAGGTAAAGTGCAACTTGGAGTGTCTCTCTCTCTCTCTCTCTCTCTGGCATTTCACATCCTACAGGTGATGAGCCTAAAGCAAGGCTGCTGGCAGGGAGCCAGAGTCTCTCTCTCTCTCTCCTTTTTTTTTTCCGGTCGATAGCATCTTAAGCCTCTCGCTTCGCGGTGCGGGCAGGCAGAGGCGCTGGGGTCCGTTCTCTCTCCCGGAGCAGAGGGTCCCTCCCGGCTCTGGATCTGGTGGCAGAGGTACCCCAGGGACGGGTGGTACAGCCGAGGTCCTGCCCCGGCTCGGGAGGGACCCGTGAGCTCTGTGCCCGTGCTCCAGGAGAGGGCACTGGGACCGGCTTGGCTGGAACGGGCGTGAATCTGTTCACTGTGACGAATAAACTGTGCCGTGCTGGGTTATTAAAATAACAAACCCACCAGCAGAAAAAACAGACCCAGCTCTAGTGCTTTAACTGATTTGTGTCTAGCACGTTTAGGGTGCGGCTGGGGGGGAGCCCTGCCAGGGCAGGCTGTGTGACAGGCTGTGTCTCGTGTCCTTTCTGCAGAAAGCTAAAAACCTTTCTGAAAGCTGAAAACCTTTCTGCAGAAGGCACAAAACCAACTTGATTGAGGAAGGACTGAACTACCTGGAATGGTATCTTTAATATGTCCAGACACTTGTACTTCATTAAAGAAATGAGTGTAACTTGTTTTTGAGTACACTCAACAGCAGCTTTTCCTGATGTGGTGCAATGGTTGAGGAGGACTCTGGCTGGTTCCCAGTTGTGCTACGGATTCATGCGCCTGTACTTACTTGGTTTCTGTGTGTGTTAAAGAGGGATGGAAATGCCTTCCC
>NW_008686960.1:28495-35900 GCF_000695815.1 Acanthisitta chloris | reverse complement strand
ATGGCAGGACGTTGCTTCCAAGTTGTCTGGGAACATGTGAACTGACATTAGAATGTGACCTGGTAATTGTGAAAATTGTTTCATGGGGGATTGGGCTAAGTTGACTTCCAGTTTGTTTGTTTGTTTGGCACAGTAAAGATGAGGCATTACTGTGAGACAAGTCCCTGATACAGCCACATTTCCCCCCTTTGCTCAGAGAGGGCTGTGCTGGAGAGGCAGTGTATGTGACCTGCTCTTCATCTTCTGTGTGCTGGGGTATCCACCACATCATCTTCAGTGTGTGCTCCTAAAGACTTCTGAGTCTTCCAGGAAGAGTCTACGAGGAATAAGCAGCTGGAATGACTTAAAAACTAGGTCCCTTTGGATGCTACTGCAGTTCTGAAAAAAAACCCAACAAACAGAAAACCAATGCAGGAGATTCTTGCTTTCTAAAGTGGAGGCTTTTAGGGGGTTGCCTTTAGAAAGAGCCCACAGACTGCTGTCATGAAAATGCACACATGTAAGAGCTTGTATGTGTTTGTGGGAGAGAGCCATGGAGATAATTCCCAGGCTGTGTTTTGTCCCTTGGGGCTCACAGAGATGCAGCAGGAAGATAAGGTGTGAATTGGGGTTAGTTGTGCAAAAGGGGCTTGGTAAGAGATGATCTCAGCATGTCTTATATTCTTAGAGCTAAATTGAATGCCAGAGATGTCAAAAAATGATGTTTCCTCTCTCCCTTCAGTCTCTGCTGTAGGTAGTTGCTGCACCTGACAGGTTTGGAAAGCTAGAACCCCTACATTTTCTGCAGTGTTGGGTGTTTGGAGAAGGACACACCAGAATTTTGTTTCCCTATCACAGCAATCTCTAAATTCTTACTCCTGCTTGTGGTACTATGAGGTTTGTCCATCCAAACCAGCCAGCAGGTGCTTGTGGTTTGAAGCCTGGCTTTGTCGCTCTTTGGCTAACAGTTTGCTTCTGCTGCAGACAGCAATCCTCCTTTTAGCACCACTGAAACACGTGCAGGAGAGGCCCTCGGGATAGTGATACCACCAAGTGAAATTATAGAGGTCTTTTGTCTTGTGAGATGAGGTGACAAACCTAAGGTCTTGCTGTCCCTCTGGGAAGCTTCTAGACAAAGGTATGTGTGTGGTGTGGTAGTGCATCTAAGAAATAAAGCAGAGAGATGTCACCTTGCTGACATGCACTAGACAGCTGCCTACTGCAAGGGTGCAGGGAATGCAAACCTCTCCCACTTCATTTTTTGGGAACCATTCACACCTGCACATGGCATGGGTAGATCAGTAGTTGATCCAGCTCAGGTGTGGACATTTCTGGCTGGTGCAAGGCAGTGCAGGTCAGGCCAGACACCCAGTTGCAGATTCCCTTCCCAGATTTGCACAGCTTGGGGTAGGGGGTGATGCAGACAATTATAGTAATTACGCAGGAACCCATAGCCTTGAATTAGTAGTTCTCAGTATGGTATGTGTCCAAGTTACTGCATGCTTTCATAACCTCAGTATAATTACACTGCTTGTGTATTTTCTTGTTCTGCCATTGGTTTGTCCTAAGACACCAATTTCCTGCAGATCACTGTTCCCCTTTTCTCAGCCTCTCCGTAAAACATTTCTTCCCAGCACCCACACCTGCTGCCCAGTGCTGTGAGCAAGTGCCCAGTGCTTGTGATGCTGAGGCAGGCTCTGGCTCCCTTGGGTGGTCTTGCATGTGGCATCCAGCAAAAGACAGAAAATATGAGGCATTCATGGAGACACTCCTGCTGCTCTAGCCACAGGCAAAGTCAGTAGCATGAGAGCTTCTGTCAGAACAAACTACACAGTAAGTTTAGCACAAGCTCTTGGGTCAGAAAAGTGTCTTTTATTCTGTAACTCATGGGTTGTATAGGACATGATCTGTAGTATGTTGATTTGCGGTGTACCCCATGTGAGCAGAGCTGTGAGATCAAGGTCTCTTTATGTACAGGAGCCCTTATTGCATGGAGGAAAAGAGCCTGTCAAAACTTCCTTGCTGTAGAACCAGGGGGGTTGAATAAATAAGCTGGTTGTGCAGAATATCTTATGGAAATTTAATCTTGTTTATCACTTGGAGGAAAACATTGTCAAAACCTTTTAGACTGAAATTTGTAATGTTTGTTTTAAGTTAAACATTTCCCTGTTGTCCTTCTCCTCTTCCCTGCTTCAGTTTCATCTCCCCTGTTAGCTGCCTCCAGCCCCAGGCAATGACCATGCCCAGGCAGAGGAATGCCTGGAGCTCCCAATAGAGGTGTCCCACTGCCTCCAAACCTCATCAGGAATAAAAAAAATGTCAAATTTACTTATGGAAAACAGGCTGAGAGAGACTGAACGTGGGGTCAGCAAGACTGGCCTCCTCTCTTCCCTCCCTACACCTGAACATCAGATGAACCTGTAGCACTGGGCTCCCCTCAGCAAGCTGGGGCCAAAGTCCTCCCTAGGGCTGGAGGGAGCCACATGGATGTAACAGCAGTGACAGAGTGTCACTTGGCTCGTTAAGAATATGTTTAATGAATATGCAGTGCAATCTTTCCTCTTTTCTCCCCTGTTGAAGGGGGACAGGTTGAAAAATGAGTTGGAGATGACTTTGGTTGCAAGCCAGCTCTCTGAGAAGAGATGGTAATTAATTAAAGCAGCTGACTGGTACCTTGAAGTGTCTTCTACTTGTCCTAGTGAAAGAGTAACATTTAGCCCAAAGTAGTGTGTGTGATATTAACTGTTCTGGTGGCAGCATGTAGAGATGGGCTGTGTTCATGTGGGTACACACAGGATAGCTTCTGCTGGAGATGTTTCATGCCAGGCAGGTTTAGTACATGAGACCAGTTGCAAGCCTTTTTTTCCCTTTCTTAGAGATACACCAGCCCACAGGACTTTCTACGTCCCTACTTATCCAGGTGCTTGCCCTGTTGTAGGTGCAGTTGTGCACCTACAGGTAGCACAGGTGACCATAGTAGCTAGTAGTGTTGGGTTCACTGTGTTTTCAGACCACAGTTTGATTCCGTCTCATTAGTAAGAACAAGCAAGCTCAGATATTTGGCTGCTGATGAAAGACATGTTGGGAAGGTATTCGTAAAGAAGAGCTTCCCCTTTCCCCTCTCCCATCTTGTCTCACTCCTCCAAATGTGGTACAGCTGGTTGCACTCTTGCTTAGCTTTGCCTAAGTTGTCATCATATTTATGTGGCAAAGTGAGAATCTGGGTACAAAAATAGGAGTTTTAACTGAGTGTGATTTTTTTTAAAAAAAGGATGACTTTTGATACAGTACTAATGTAGACATTTTTGAAATTCCCTTTCTTAATGGACAATAAAATAAAATGAAAAGGTCCTTCACTCACCACCCCATCCCTCAGCAAGGCTGCTGTCTGAAGTTCCTGGGCTGCTGCTAATCCTGGGTTAATTCTGATGAGCAGCAAGTGATGATTTTTTTTCCTGCTGCTGAGAGACTAGCTGGGCTGAAAGACAAAGGACTCATCCTGCAGATTAGTTGATTTAAACCCAAGATAAGACCAAGTTGTAGAAACATCTCCACCTGACAATGCTTTGCATGAGAACAGCCTGAAATCCCCCTACACCTGTGACAGCTGGTTGTAAGCAGAGGTTTGTCTCCTTTGAGTGCTGTGTGCTCTGGAAGTAGCTCCTAGAAAGAATGTCCTCAAGGCACGGCAAAAGGATGACCTTATCTCTGCGACAGATGCCAGGTCTTGAAGCTCCTGAAGGACACAGGGATTTCCTTGACGAAGTCAGGTTTTGTGTTGATCTCTCTTTACTTATCCAAGCTTGGGATCTGTTAATTTGGTGGTGGCAGTCTGGTGGAGGTGTTGGGAGGGTGGGATGAAGAGTGATGCTTGTAAAGCACCTGGTACTGCAAGACAGAGTGCTGTTGTGTCTCTAATCCCTAGTGACATTTTCTCAATCCTCTCTTCATTGTGGACCTTCATTGAAGATAACTGCTTGGCCTGCTACAGGTATCTTGCCTTGTCTGATGTGAGGAGTGAAAGGTACAGGCAGCTGCATGGGCTTAGTGGGCCTTTGCTTTGACCAGTGTGTCTGGGATGGATGCTAGAGTTTCCCCTGGCAGAGGGAAGGGTTGGAGACTGATGCTCTAATACAAGACAAACTCATCACTTCAGTGTCTTCCCCACTGTTCTGAAGAGAAAAGCTTGCCCGGAGGAGAAGTTTCTGTTGTTTAAAGCTCAGTTTGTGTCCTGGAATTTAAAGTTTTATGATGTCCCTGGGGGTATGTCTGTTTCTTGATAAGCAAGGATTTCCACCTATGGAAACACGATGGGTGCTGGCACTCAATCCCAAAAATTGGGGAAACTAGACATGAGATGCCAGCACTGAATATTAAATCTAAGGTCAAACAGTAGGGCAGAGAGAGAAACTACTACTACTATGCCCAGGTGACTGTTTGCTGACCCCCATTCCCCTGATTCCCAAGGTCTGACAGATTGCTCTTAAAAAGAATTGGCACTTGGAGTGATGGGAATGGGCCATTCTGACAATTTCACTAGCATGAACTGGTTCTTCCTGGCTTATTAAATATATAATTTGCTGCAGAGATAAGTCTTTCCCAGGAGAAGGACTCCTCTGTTTTCTCAGAAAAACAATTGGTTAATTGACCTGGTTGTCAAGAAATAGGTTTATGTGTCTTTAACTGAATGAAAAAAATCTGCTTTTGCAATGAGAGAGGCAGAGACCCAGTGGGAATCTGATCAAATGTGTTCTAGTGAGTGCTTTTAATCTGGAGAAAAAATAAATCTATGTTTGAAATAGAAAGCCAAGGGCTCTGCCAGACACACTTGGTCTAAATCTGGGCATGCTCGAAAGTGTCACTGAAGTCCACCTATGATGTGATGGCAGCCGCAGTGATTTCAAAGGAAAAATGAGCAGCAAATTGACTTTGCTGGACAGTTACATATAAAAACAACTCCCCAGAAAGCCAATCCTTGGAAAATGTAAGGCATGAAAGAGCCTGTGGATGAGTGTGGTTGAAGACCTGCTATGAGGAAGAGCAGCAGTGGTGGCCAAGACAGAACCCACAGGACAAGTCCTCTCTGCTGAGCTCCACAGCAGGGACATCCCAGCTGCAGCCCTGGTGAGGTCAGTGGGACACAGCTCTGTCCTGGGGACAGGAACCCCCACAGGAGCTGTGTTTGGGTCCCCACCAGCTTCCCGAAGGCAGTGGGAGCCCTGGTGGGAGTCAGCTTTGAGAGGGAGGTGCAGTGAAGAGGAAGGATATGGAGGGAGGGGTGTAGAGGTCTGGGTGGGCATGGAGGGGAGGAGAAGAGAGGAGGCAAGGCTAGGCAGTTCCTCCCTCCCCTGCAAAGCCTGCTTTCTCCAGTTGAGATAGGAAAGGAGATGAGTATGGTAGGGAGAATTTTTTCTGTTATTCCTTCATTTTCTTGTTTTTTTCCTTTTACCTGTTTCCTACCCTTCTCCCCAGGGCAGGACTTGCTTTTACCCCTCAGATGAAATGCATCTGAGCTCATCACCTGAGACAACCAGCAAGAAGATGATTAGCTGCAGGTAAAGAAACTAGCTTTAGGAATTGTATTCTAGTCCTCTTCTTTTTTTAGAAGTTTTATTTTTTTTTCTAGATTCATCACCATGAGCCTCTTGTCATTTGAGTCCATCTGCATTTTCCTGCTTTCCCAAGGTATGTTTAATTTCGTCATTTTGCATCAGTAATTTTTGTCACAGATGCTTTCCCATCTCCCTCTGGAGTTCTTCATTCTGAGGAACGAGAGCCAAGTCAGTGCCTCCCCAGAAGGTTTATGGATAAACAAAATTTCATACAGAAGGGGAGAATATAATACCTAGAGAAACACCTTTTTCTGAGAATTCGAACACATTTGACTGATCTGTATGTGAAGGGTCTAATTGATATGGGGAAAGCTGATGTTGTTATTAAAAGTGCGTTAATTTCTCCAGTGCTTATGACTGTAATCTCAGAAGCCTAAGCCTCGCCTGGCTCTGTTTTACACTGTGTCCTTGCATGCAGTGCGGAGAGGGACTATCCTGTGTGCTGGAGTCATCACCTGCCCTTGGCATTTTTCATGCTCTCTGTGTCCCTGCTAGAAGGAATTTCCTGACATAGATACATATAGATAACACTGTGTCACCAAGTTATATTTTGCAACTGTGAAATCTATACAACAAGCCAGCATTTTTGCTGTTATAGGTTAAAACCTGTGTAGTTTTTTTAAGGCAATTTATAGCATTGATGGGTGATTATCTGTTTGATACCACAGTTTTGGTGATATTGGGTTTACAAGAAATCCATGTTGACCCGGAGATGATTAGAAAGATCTCAGCTGCTGGCCAATGTAAGTTTGTTTGTAGAGCAAGTCTTTTCTCTCTCTGAATTCCTTCTTTCTTTAGTTTTCTAAAGGTTTGGTATTGGTTTGGTGGGGTTTTTTTGGGGGGTTTATTTAGGTTTTTTTACTTTGTTAGCTCCCATGCAGTCCATAAAGTCCCCAGCAATGCTCTGGGAAGGACAGCACTGTGGCTGTTTCTGTCCTGGCCTGGCTTTCCTCTTCATTGGTGTTAGCTCTTCTGGGATGCAACCTACTCTGCTTTTCCCAAATTGGCTATCTGCCAACTGGCTGGTGTCTCTGTCAGTTCCTTCAGTGCCTCTTTAAGCAGTCCTGATGTTAAGAGCTGTGTTTAATTACAGACTTGATCAGGCCTCCCATGTGAGTGGGTTTTTTCAGGCTGTAGAGCCAGCAGTAGTCAGGATGCTGTGAGTAGGTGTGACAGGGCTCTGGCTGCCCAGCAAACCATGTTCACTTGCAGTTACTGATAAACTGTAGTGTTCATTCTCCTGGTAGCCATTATATTCTGCTGTCTGTCAGGTGATAAATTGCATTATTTCCTAGGCTAGGCATGTCTTCCAGCCCCATCCTGTAGCACCATGTGTTCAGCTCAGACTTCCCATCCTGAGGTGCTGTGTTTGGGTGTTTCTCACTGCTGCACATCAGCAGGAGTACTTTGATGGGCTGTAGACACCCTGTTTGAGTCCCTGTAAGAGCTGCATCGCTGCAGCTGCAATGTGGAGAGCCTACTCATCATACCACCTAACCCCAGAGCAGGCTGAAGGACATTTTGCCATGCTGAGCCTAATGTGGGGTGGGGGCACAGCAGTTTTCTCTGTGCATGCTTAGGCAGGCAGGCTTAGGGACTGCAATAACCCAGGTTGTTGCATCTCCCCATTCAGCCCAGCACTGAGGGCAAGGCCAGCAAGCTGGGACAGTGTTGGCAGGAAGGCTCTGCTTCAGCTTGTCATCCATGCAGTGCTCCAGGGCAAAGCTGGGTGCCCTGTTAAAAGAACCAGTGACCCAGAAGGGAATGCTTTACAGCTTTCAATCCCTATAATCTGGTATTAGAAAGCCCTAATT